>NC_091146.1:26206328-26431328 GCF_041381155.1 Argopecten irradians
ATACCCGGAATACAAAAATTAAAAAGTAGGTCACAGTGACCTAGTTAATCATGTATCTTATTTAAGCATTAAACTATTTTTTGCTGAAAATTAGGATTGATAGCACTAAATTGATGTTTAGTACTGCATTAGGATATGTGACATGACTTGCTTAAGATGATTTCATCCTAGGTCACATTGGCTCGGTCACGTGCATACATAAGGTCATATTCAATGGATGGTATCATCTGTCCATTAAGCTTATGCTGTTTTCCACTGTTTAAAGCATGGTTTTAAATTTAGACTTGTTATGAGCTTAATTACAAGCAACGCTTTATCTGAGGTCAGGTGTTAGTAGCATGCCTGCTGCCCCACTGCATGACTGTGAAAGTCGACTAAATTTGGATTATTACTTTCATGGTTAACTAGAGGAAAACAGTTTACATTTTCAACCATCACATATTTTCAGGGTGACGTTTAGAGCTTTATTTAATTTTGTAATGATCTGGTTAAGACAATGGCATTGGTTGATTAGGGTCACAAGAACTTTGTGACGGGGTGAATTAGGTTATAATTAAAGGTATATTGTCAATTATGTATCTTCTGGATTTTCTATATATAAAACAAGTGTTTTATTTGTTTAGATTTGGTTTGTTTTATGAGATAATCTCAAACAACACATGAATTGCAAGCATTGTGTTAGAATTGTGCCTGCTCCTCCATTGCATAATCGTAAAAGGCGACTAGATATGGAAACTTTATCTAGTGGCTTTAGCAAACAATGTTAGTATCTAACATCAAGTGTTTAGCATAAGAAAGTGTTATCTTATTATTATTAAATGGTTTGTAGTAACAGGAAAGTTTTCCCGGGAAAGAAACTTTCTCTGTGATATTTGCGACAGAAATCCAATATATATTGATCTAGGTAGCCTCTATAATTGATATCCCAGATTTAGTCGCCTTTTCCGATTATTTAATGAGGCAGCAGGCACAAATCCTAATATCTTACTTGCAATAAATGTGTTGCTTAAGTTGTTCTCTTACAACAAACTTAAATAGCTTAAAAACTTGCTATATATCTAAACATGGAAAATCCGGAACATATTTGACAGACAATAACATTCATTGAATGCGACCTAATTTATACACATGACCCAGAATTCTTTTCCCAAGGATGTAATAATCTAAAGCAGATCATGACAAAATACAAATCAAGTGCTAAACATTACTCTAAAGCTTTGAAATGGTTGAAAAATTAAAATATTTTCATCTTAATTACCGTCAAATTAAGATGGCAAATTTAGTCTCCTTTCACAATCATGCAACGGGGCAGCAGGCATATTTCTTACATCCTACCTCAAGGAAGGCGTTGCTGGAAATTAAGTTCGTGAAACAAGTCGGAATAATTTATAAATAATGGTTTAAAAATGGAAAACCAGGATAAGCTCAATGGACAGATGATACCATTCATTGAATTTGACCTAATTTATGCACGTGGCCTAGCCAATGTGACCCTAGGATGTCATCATCTTAAGCAGATCACGTCAAAATCCTTATGCAGTTTGAAATATCAATTTCTATATATCAACAAATCAAAAGCCTGTTTTTCAGCAAAAACCTTAAAGTTGTTAATGCTTAAATAGAATAGAAAAAACTAGGTCACTGTGACCTACTTTTTCGATTTTTCATCAGTTTTCTTAACTGAACTTCACAAACCCAATAATTACAGACAAAACCTGTATAAAAAGGTTATATCTATACTAATATTTATTTAATTAGGACTTAAACAATGCAAATGTGAATTTTCACCTTTTGACCCCCGAAATTACCATGAGCGCTGAAAATATCGGATATTCAGAATAGCATACAATAAGCAGCTGACCCTAATGTATCATAATGCAAAATATTTTGCTGATCACTGAATGGCCGTAAAACGGCCAAAAGCAATACCCCTCCTTTGATAATTTATATTTTTTTTTTTTTCATTTTTAGACTTTTTTGGCGGGCAAAGAGAGATGAAAGGTGAAAACCTTAAGAGCCACATGTCCTTATCAGTTAATTAGTGGCCTGTTTGTTCATTAGACATCTTTACCTTTAAAGACACAATCATCCTTGCAGTCAAGTATTCCGATGAGCTTTCCTGGGTCCATTCCATTTTGTAACATTTCAACAGCTACTGTCCTGAACTTGGTATCTACCTTCATAGTAGACAGTTGAAGGAAAACCTTTGTGATCCGAGATCTAAAAGCGAGATGTCGATGTTCTTCCATCTCCTGTTGAAGTAGTTCACTAGGACAGCCAAGGCTGACAAAGAAAGTCTGATACCCACTGCCGATATATTTGGAAACCCTACCAATTTCTTTGCAAGACAACTTCCTGTCAGGCAATCCGTGTGTCATCTCTGTAATGAATTTCAACAAATTCACAGACAATGCTTAATACTTTTAATACTTTGTAAGATGTCATTTTGATACAGTAAGGCAATTCGCGTTGTTCTAAAACAATCCTGGTTCATAAGACAACAGTTTGATTCAGGGTAATATTTCCATACGTTAATCAGTAGTATTCACATTTACGGATATATTTTAAATATGCTCACAATTTTGTATCTGTTTCTTAGTTCGAGGGAGAACAAATTAGGATCTCCATTATAACTTGTCAAAAGTTAAGTGTAAGCTTTAATCCAACTAAATTATCATTAGATATCAATCTCATGTAGACATTTTTTAAGTCACAACAGATCTTGGAAAATGCACTTTTGTTTACAAACAGAAATGTATAGAAAGAAATTTTAAATATAAGGTTCTCTGATTATTTGACTCACCTTCAGATAACCTCGCTGTCTGGTTGTCCTACAAAAATAAATAGCGCGTGGTTATTACTATTACAAATTTGTCATTTAACTTACAAATTCACAATCATTGGCACATATATGTGATAAAATAAAGTACACACACCTTTTGTGACGGGTCTTCGAACCAGACGTATATATCATCTCTCTTTATCCATTCACAGCCATTTGGTCCGATGCATTCAAGACGATCATATCCTTTCAGTTCGTCTATTTTCACCATCTTGTCATTGGAAGTGAATCGGTAGTCGTTGTGTAGGTACAATTGATACTTCAGATGACTCTGCTGATTTTTGATCAAGAATCCGCTTTAAAAGATTCTCTAGAATGCAGAATAGGCTTATCCCGGCTCCCTTGGCGTTCACCTGTACATCATTTGTAAACATAACGACCTTCATTGCATGGTCTCTACAGTTGATAGCCATGTTCCATAGTCCGTTCACTGCTAGACAAACAAATCCACGTTGAACAAACTTTAAGCCATCATGTCCTTGTTCATTGAGACGTTCAAATCTGTGAATGCATGATGCAATGAGTTTGTCCCATACAGCTTGCGGTATGAATGGATTGTTGAATTGGAGACATACCGTCACCGTGGTAACGATATTGGGATCTCCAAGTATGGGTTGAAGCACCTCGGGATCTGCGGTTTTCAGCATACATGGTACTATGTAGTAACCAATATCCTCATTTGGATCATCAGAAAGTGGCTTCGCCAAAAGGTTGAGAGTTTCCATAACGATACAAAGAATCTGTTCTTTTTTCAGAAACTTTTCTTCATTCCAAAGTTCCATCAGTAATGTGACAGGAAGGATACCAGACTTCTCATACTGTGCCCACTGTGGTTTCAATACTTTAGAGAGGTTGGTGGTGAATTTCGGATCCGTTATCACCTTCTTAAAAGCATCTATAGTCCATTGGGCTTGGAGGATGACAAACGGGCTATCCCCATGGACGTTATAGCAATGGAACGATCCGTTTAGCTTCAGGTTTCTGATTATATAATAGATATTAAAAAGATAATAAAAAAGAACAGTACAGACAATCATGAACATTATTTTGATTTTGTCTAAAGCAACCGATAACCACACAAATTTAAGTGTAACCAAATTGTTTTAACTAAGGAAATAATTGTCGCGTTTTTTGCCAAAAATAGCTTAAATTCACATTACAGAATACTTACTCGAGGAAATCTTTGATTTCGTCTTCTTTAAGCGGCACAGGCAAATTCCTGTTTACGTCAAGCAGTTCCCCATGTGTTAAAACAATCACTCCTTGATGCTTTAGACGTACCAGCTCATGTTGGAGAGCTGTCCACCTCGCAGGAACAGGCTTCTTCCACCGTGATTGAAGATGGGATATATCCAGTACCTTCTGCCATATTACTTCGTAGATATCTTGGTTGATCGTAGA
The DNA here is from genome assembly GCF_041381155.1 of Argopecten irradians. NCBI lineage: Eukaryota > Metazoa > Mollusca > Bivalvia > Pectinida > Pectinidae > Argopecten > Argopecten irradians. The sequence goes on from NC_091146.1 coordinate 26,210,572, forward strand.
ATCGTTTAGGTTATCGATAGGGAACGCATCTTGGACGTGATTCATCATGATTCCTTGCAGAGTTGGATTGTCGTAGAGAGTTTGAAGAACATGAGCAAATGTTCCTTCCTGCTCTTCTTTCTACCATCAGAATATATGTTAAGTTCAATAAACCAACTCTTTACCTGTTTTTCGTTGTTTTTATCCATATGTCATAACTTAAAAACGAATATTATAATTTGTATATGAAAATAATACAAAAATCAGCAAAGATAAGTTTGAATTATGACAATTCCAAAGCTGAAATGTATTTATCAGGTTTATATATTTTGATTACAGTATATCGGGGAATGATATATTTCATATTGTAACATAACAGCAGGATGAATCAATATTAGTGCATATTTTAAAAGTGGATTGCGGATGCTTTATGTTATCTTATGATGTCATGTCTTATCATAATTTATCCAATATTGAAACAGAATATGTCATCATCACATATTCAGGTAGTATTACACTTGTATGTGGTTTTATGAATCGCTTATGTTTCATTGTAGACATTAATTGTGAAGGTGGAACTCTTTGCATAATTAAGCTTGAACTGCGCATGTTCACGTTTGTCACAGAATAATTATCCATACCTTAATTGCCCATGATTACTGATTTCTGTGGAGTTTCACCTAAATCACATCGGTAAAACTCGAAAATTTGAAAACGTTTTTTCAAGATAGCAGCCGTTTTAGACTTTAAAACGATCTGAAAAAGCATCACTTGATCTGAACCATGTCAGAATCATTTCAAACAAGTTTCAGATAAATCTGTTGGAACAAGAGAACATGTAAATGTGAACAAACTATTGACGATAGACGACGACGGCCGAAGCACGATGACCCTTCGGGTCAGAAAACATAAACACACTCTATTCTACTGATTGAGCACGTATAATCCATTTTCTTACATCAGACGACACTTGGTCGAGGTGGGACCCGACGAGGATCACTGGTGGAGTTCTGGCATCGACTGCAGAGTCGTCAATAGCATAGGTAGCAATGTTCTTGAGCCACTGCTCCGTTATTTCTGTCAACATTGATAAAGAGGTGCTATACATTTTATACAGATATTTCAAAAGAAAGCCGACGCTCAATATTGAAAATGCAAAGTATTTTAATAATTGCATAACAACTAGATATGAATTAAGTTGAACCATCGTTAACAATCCATTGATATAGTTACCGTATCCTGCTGCCGATCTTTCTGGATCTGTACACATCTGTACGTCGAACACGACGACAAACACCATGTTACTTGACAAGTAACTATGATGCGTGTTGTAGAAGACTTCTTCACCGCCAAAGTCGTATATTGTTATAAAGCCTTTCACGCTTTCAACATTCTCTGAGATCTCTGTGTGCATAATCTCCTCTATAACGCCCTTCTGTTCCTGGGAAACGATTACGTCTTTCATTTTTTCTACTTCTGTAGTTTCAACTAGAACACAACGGTTTATAGTATGCAACCATAGGTGATTTCAAAATGACCTTTTGAACAATATTATTGATGTATAAAACGCATTTTTATGATATATACTCTATACATTGTTCCAAAGGCACAATGAACGATGCCACTTACTTTGTTCCTGGTTAACTTGTAATTTCGGAGGGTCATCAGCTAAAATAAAAAGAAATTAGTTTAGTTTTCTTTAAATCAAGTCTACGGCTTTTACCTGGTATATGTAAAAGTAGGTATTGGTAGTTCGTAGTCCCCGTGTATGTTTACATGCATACATTTGTTATGAAAGGCAAACAAACAAGCTTTATTTTCAAACAAAAACTGCAATATATAGATAAAAACCATAATCATCTTCGATGTTGTTTCAAAGAGAATGAAAATATGTAAAAGGGAGGAAATTATATTTGACAAAGTTGGAAGTGATGAGTATCGATTTTTTATGCAAAATTTTATATGAGTAAAAGTGGTGAGCAAAGATTGAAGAAATGCCCTCGCCGAAAACTGTTAGGGACATAAACCTAAAACATAACACGTAATTAAATGGAGGCAATGTCTATTTCCATTCACTCTTGATATATAACGAGTTTTCTGTATACTGAATTACGTTTTTGTTCCTTATCTCCCCTATAACGGCCTCCTGTTCCCAGGAAACGTTTACGTTTTTCTTTTTTTTTCTACTTCTGTAGTTTCAACTGGAACACAACGGTTTATAGTATGCAGCCATAGCTGATTTCAAAATGACGTCTTGAACAATATTATTGATGTATAAAACGCATTTTTATGATATATACTCTATACATTGTTCCAAAGGCACAAAGAACGATGCTACTTACTTTGTTCCTGGTTAACTTGTAATTTCGGAGGGTCCTTAGCTAAAATAAAAAGAAATTAGTTTAGTTTTCTTTAAATCAAGTCTACGGCTTTTACCTGGTATATGTAAAAGTAGGTATTGGTAGTTCGTAGTCCGCGTGTATGTTTGTTATGAAAGGCAAACAAACAAGCTTTATTTTCAAACAAAAAACTGCAATATATAGATAAAAACCATACTTATTTCCGATTTTGTGTGAAAGAAAATGAAAATACGTACAGTAGAGAAAATTGTATTTGACAAAGTTGGAAGTGATGAGTATCGATTTTTTATGCAAAATTGTATATGAGTAAAATTGGTGAGCAAAGATTGAAGAAATGCCCTCTCCAAAAACTGTTAGGGACATAAACCTAACTGTAATTAAATGGAGGCAATGTCTCTTTCCATTCACTCTTGCTACATAACGAATTTTCTGTATACTGAATTGCGTTTTTGTTCCTTTAGCGTTGGGAATAAGCGAGTTTTGCTATACATGGATTTAACGCACGTGTGATTAGATCTAGAGATTTTTTGCAAATAAATTGTACAAACGTTTTCTTTTCTTTCTGAACTGTGAGAAAAACATCCGTAGCCTCTCTTTGATACCTGCATGGAAATAGAACATGCTTTGTTATCCAGTTTAAAATGTTTACTAATATACAAATTAGAATAATAGAATGGTTTTTATAAGTATAGTATTGCTTTTTCTTACATATTATTAAGTTGCTATCCGATCATGCAAGATTGTGTAAAATGGCTCTTCGGTTTTGCTTCAATTATATTACAGTACAGTTCTGTTATATTGAACCTCTACATACCAACGAATTCACTTTTGTTACAAGTTACAAGCAGTATTTGTTATACAGCAAATAGACTACAGTAGTATTGGAGGAGAACGAAAATTACAACGATATAACCATGTATTCGTTGTAAGCGCCGTTGTCGTTATAAACATACTTTACTGTATCAGTAACATATGGTGTCCATATATTTACTTCTATATCGTTGAGTTAGTTTAAAGCATATACATAGTCATCTTACTTTTCCTTTTGGCTTTTGACGAGGACGCTTCCGAGCTTGAATGAGCCTCTTCTTCTTTCTGGCCTTGATCCGGTTCATTCGTATGTTCTCCATCGCCAGCATTTAGCTTTGTATTATGAGTGTCTGGCATGTTAATGATTAACTGAACTGATTTTAGCGTCACTTCCCCTTTTTGATATCGATGGATGATATGCCGCAGTCGATGACGACCAGTTTCCATTTCTCCATGTTTGTCAAGTGTTTTTTCTGAACCCTGTGTCGGGGTTGTAGGCGATATAGTTCACGTAAAAATCAGCTGTATCCGTTGGGCCTGGTCCCCCTTGTGTAATGCTTTCTTTTTTAAGTTGTTTTACTAAACATGATTTGCCGACTCCTTTATGTCCCACCACAGTAATAGTTATATTACAAGGTTTCTCAACAGTCTTCTTTATTCCTTCAGCGTAGTATTCTTGTTTCTGACGGATTTGTTCTAATCAAGATATAAATGATCAACATTAAACAATTTTCTTTCACTGAGAAGTTGTAACGTGCTGTGTGAAAAAAAGATTAGCATGCACATTATTGATTCCAACAGTAGGTTTTGGTTTGGTTTGTTTATTTTTACGTCCTATTAACAGCCAGGGTCATGTAAGGACGTGCCAGGTTTGGCGGTGGAGGAAAGCCGGAGTACCCGGAGAAAAACCACCGATTAGCGGTCGATACCTGGCAAACTGCTCCACATGGGATTCGAACCCGCAACCCAGAGGTGGAGGGATTGTGGTAATATGTCGGGACATCTTAACCACTCGGCCACCGCGGCCCCCCCAACAGTAGGTGGGTGCTAACATGTCCTATATACATTGTAGCTATTGTGATCCTAAAGGGGAATCAGAAAGATTTATAAGTAGCATAAAAACAAAATAAAAACAAAAAATGCGTGAGCTGATCACTTGGCAAAATTTCTAGAAAAAATGGTGAATAGAACGACGATTGACCATCGTTTTCGCACGATTCCAATCGTCATCGTCTGGATAAGTCCGATGACTTAATTTAAAGCTCAAAATTTTATAACACTGGCCGTTTAAGTTTGTTTTGGTTTAATAGATTAATGGCATGTTTGATATGCTTGTTTTGCGAGTTTAAGGCAGATGTTTCTTTATTCGTTAGGCACCAAAAACAATTATTTTCGTTGAAATTTCTAGGGCCCATTCGAATAAATTCGTATCATGCGGGGTACGTACAAAGTGAGTTAACATTTGTGCAACAGTTGTTTGTTTGTTTTGTTAATTTCATTAATAACCAGGGTCATGTATGGACGGCCTCCCATGTATGTGGTGTGTAGTATGTGATTTCGGTATATTCATGTTGTGTCTTCTTGTATAGTGGAAATCTTGCCCTTTTTATAGTGTTATATCAGTTACACATGTCGCACCACCCGATCACATTATACTTACAACGGGCGAACCAGCTGTACAACTCCACTTTATATTTAGAGCTTAGCAGGAACAGAAACTACCACTTTTATTGACTGTGGTGTCTCTACCAGGGGAAAGGGAACAAGCAAAGAAATAAAACATAGTGAGACTTTGTTCAGTATACAATTACTAGTTGGGCGACACCTGAAGGAGTGTCGCGGATGAAATGAAGAGAAGAGAAAGGGAAGATAACTCTTGTTGTTTCTCTTAAATGGGACCAATTCCATTAGGTTATGAACAAGAGACCGATGGGCCTTAACGGTCATCTAACTATTGGCACAATACAACACCTCAAAGAATAAAGTAGTGGCACACAGTTAAGGCAATCCAAAAAAAATTAGAAGAAGTCCAGGTCCTGATATATTTAATGAATTAGACCATGAATGAAGGTCCCTTGATCCCCACCATGCTGCAAATCCAATATCCAGTCTCAAGGTAGTCATTCATGTTACAGGCTCAATATCAGGTCTCTATATGCCTTTAAGTTATTCACACGTCGTTTAAAAGATTTTAGCCTATTTGACCTGAATGAAGGTCAAGATAATTTATTTGAACAAACTTGGTAGCCCTTCATCCAAGCATGCCGCAGACCCAATATGAGTACCCTGGGCCTTTTGGTTCTTGAGAAGAAGTCGTTTAAAGATTTAGCCTTTTTGACCCCTGTGACCTGGAGTGAAGGTCAAGGTCCTTCATTTGAACAAACTTGGTAGCCATTCATTCTAGCATGCCACAGACCCAATATCAGATTTCTAGGCCTCTTAGTTGTTCACAACAGGTCGTTTAAAAGATTTTACCTTATTTGACCCCTGTGACCTTGAATGAAGGTCATTGTCCTTCATTTGAATAAAGTTGGTAGCCATTCATCTGTGCATGTCACAGGCCCAATATCAGGTCTCTAGGCTATTTACTTATTCACATGAAGTCGTTTAAATAATTCAGCCTATTTGACCCCTGTGACCTTGACTGAAAGTCAAGGTCATTAGTCAAGGTCAGTCATTTGAACAAATTTGGTAGCCATTCATTCTAGCATTACCACAGACCCAATATCAGGTCTCTAGGCCTCTTAGTTATTCACAAGAAGTTGTTTAAAATCTTTTAGCCTATTTGACCCCTGTGACCTTGAATGAAGGTCAATGTCATTTATTTGAACAAACTTGGCAGCCCTTTATCCTAGCATGCCGCAGACCCAATATGAGTACCCTGGGCCATTTGGTTCTTGATAAGAATTTGTTTTAATATTTTAGCCTTTTTGACCACTGTGACCTTGAATGAAGGTCAAGGTCATTTATTTGAACAAACTTGGTAGCCCTTCATCCCAGCATGCTACAGGCCAAATATCAGTACCGTGGGCCTTTCGTTTGAAAGAAAAGGTTTCGCACTGCAGACTGCGGACGGCGCACGATGACGGACAATGCATGATTACGATAGATCTTCCTGACCCTTCGGGTCAGATGACCTAAAAATATACCAGAGCTTGAAGTCATTTAAGGATTTTAGTCTATTTGACCCCTGTGACCTTGAATAAAGGTCAAGGTTATTTATTTAAACAACCTTGGTAGTTCATTGTATAATATATACTGGCAGTTAACCTGAAAGATACAATTAATTGATTGTCTATAAAAACACCAATACAGAAATGTAATAAAAAATGAAAAAATCCTTTTAAGTTACATCCTCAATACTCCATGGGTTACTATCACTGACATAATATCCACTCTTGGACTATCTCATAGTAACATTGGAACCACTTCAGAAGAAACAAACCAACCAATCACAGGCTTGCAGAAATCATTTTTGGCTACATCCTCAATACTCCAGGGGTTACTATCACTGACGTAATATCCACTCATGGACTTATATCTCATAGTAAAATTGGACGCAGTTCAGAAGAAAACAAGAGGCCAAAGAGGCCTTGATGGTCACCTGAGTGCTGATACAGAAAGAATATTGCAAAGTCGGTTCAAATCTTTAAAAAGCATTTATGAATCAAAAGAAACCATGGACTTATATCTCATAGTAAAATTGGACGCAGTTCAGAAGAAAACAAGAGGCCAAAGAGGCCTTGATGGTCACCTGAGTGCTGATACTGAAAGAATATTGCAAAGTCGGTTCAAATCTTTAAAAAGCATTTATGAATCAAAAGAAACCCATTGGACCCACTCCTCAGGCCCCTTGGGGTCAGTCATGGAAAAATTGTTTAATAGGATTCACATTGCCATATCATACTGATAATTCTGACAACATTTGACTCATTTTCTATTACAAATGACCAAATAATGTTCAAAAATGTGTTTTCCCTATAAAAACTATAGTAAACTTGACCCCTTCCGTGGGGACAACATGAGACCCCAGGTTCATATACATATAGTTCATAATTATTGTAAAGGACCTTAAGACCTTTCCATCTATGAAGAGTATTTGATTCTAACATTTCCAGAATTTTAGATGAAGGTTTTTGAAGTTTAAGCCTATCCTATTTGACCCATTTTAGCCCCACCCCTCAGGCCACTGGGGGTCAGTTATGGAAAATATGTTAATATGATTCAATGACCACTTCATACTGATAATTCTGATTCATTTTCTATTACAAATGACCAAATAATGCTCAAAGATGTGTTTTACCTAAATAAACTGTAGTAAACATGACCCCTTCCCCACGTGATTCCATCTATGAAGATTATTTGATTCCACTATTTCCGGAATTTATAAAAGAAGATTGTTGAAGTTTTATCCTAATTGACACCTTTTGGCCCCAACCCTCAGGTCCCTAGGGGACCAAATAATTCACAATTTTGATTGACCTTTGGCCATGAAAATTAGATTAGGTCACTGGAGACTTTATCTCAGGTGACCTCAAAACTGAGTCCTGCATAGACTTCCTTTTAAGATTACAGAGAAAGTGACACCCAACTGCAAACCAACACATATGTACAGTGAACCACATTATGCAATTCCTTTGATGTACGTTAAATGATCTAGTTACCTGTGTCTTCTGTTGCCTGCAGTTTCATTGACGGATTGCCAGGTGTAATATAGCCACGTCTCTACCCCCAAACACATGTGTTTCTATTCAATGTCGGAACAAACAATGCGGTTTGATTGACAGCTGGCAATCAGTTAATTATGAAATAGTGCAGGGGTAGATATTATGTCAGTGATAGTAACCCCTGGCATATGGAGAAGGATTAGGCTATTACTCTGCTATTTTCTTAAATAAAGGGAGACTTAAAACTTGAATGTGGCATTTTATAATTGTCCCTATGACATACAATTAAGCAAGGAGTTCATCATAATTGCTATTGCTGCCTGGAATATGCATTTTCATGAATAATCATGCAAAAGTCTCTGCTAGCTACCCCCATTTTATCGAAAAATAAGTAAAAAATTGGTGATAATAGACAATATCGCCTGGCTGGCACTCAATCTCTTACAAATACATACATTTTAGAGAACAAGAAATGTTAAACAGTTTTTTACAGAGAAAAAAAAAACAACAACAAAATAAAACTACTGCTATAATCAAGTTAAAATAACCAGAATTCATTTAATATGGATTATATCGTTTCATAATGACACGGCATCAAAGATTTGAAAAATAGCATGTACTTATACATGTACATCACGAATAATCATGTAAAAGTCTCTGCTACCACAATTTTATCAATAAGAAACAGTTTTTCCTCATGTAGATAAAAAAAATGTCAAAATATAGACAATATTGGTCTGACCGAATACTCAATCCATAACAAAACATACATTTCTCTGTTTTCGCAATTCTTTTAGTGATATTGAGCATTTTGCTAGAAAATATACCTTAAAAAATAAACAAATAAGCCAATTACCTCCCTTTATCCAATCCCAATGAAAACTGTTCATGTGAACATTTAAAGAATATAAAGTTTTTAATTTAAAACCCACGTACCCTTTTACAAGTAAGTCAGTTGTCATTTTCAACCCTTGATGGTATACATGCATCTGATCATACTTACATAAGATATTTAACAATATAATGCTTTAATCAAGAAATGCCTTAATGGATAATGCTAATTGGAATTTCATGTTGGGCAATTAGGGTAATGGGTTATATTAGGTGCCAATCTTTCTAATTATCATAACATTTATGAGACCTTTTATGAGAACTCTATTCGTGGGGCCACGGTGGCTGAGTGGTAAAGATGTCCCGACATATTACCACAAGCCGTCCACCTCTGGGTCACAAATTCGAATCCAATGTGGAGCAGTTGCCAGGTACTGACAGCTGGTCTGTGTTTTTTCTTAAGGTTCTCCGGCTTTCCTCCACCATCAAACCTGGCACGTCCTTAAATGAACCTGGCTGTTAATAGGACGTTAAACTAATAAAAAAAAAGAGAACTATATTCTACATCGGAATTGGAAACACACATGGTACAAGGTAATTAAATCACTTTAAATCCTTGATACTGCTGAAGGATATGAAAATCAGTTAAATAAATCATCACATTAAGGATCTATTTGTAGCTTTTATACATATGCAGAAATGAATTACCTGGTATACCAAGTTCATGCTTCTCTTTTGTTTTATTACCGTAATCATTTACATGAATAGATAACACAGCATATTTAATTTTTATATTGAGGAAGATTACCTATATATATATATATACAGGTACATGAACTAGTATTCAAAATAGTTACTGTTTCCAAGTGTTATTCATTACAGATGAAAAAAATGTCAAGAGCAAGCAAATCATATATTTAAAAGTCTATACGTTAACCGAAATGGCTTTCAATTTATGATTTTTTTCAGATTTTATTTTTGATTTAGAAAAATTTTGAAAACATTTCTCAAATTCATAATTTATCTGGTTTCTAAAATGCTTAAAACTGATGAGGCTGTTCCAAGTTTGACATTCACTACTGTATAGTGAGTGTTATAACTAGGTCTCCTTTTACCTAGATACTGTATGATTTAAAAAAACCAACAGAAAAACTGTTGTTATTTTGGAAATAAAATGTCAAAATAACCTTAAAGGCTCGTGGTATATCAAATTTTATAAATTTAAGTTTAATAAATTTCAAATGATGTAGCCATGAGTGTAAGATTCTATTTATCACATCACATAACTAGTATTAATCAAAACATAGTCAAAACTTCAGTGATTTTGACAGGACAGTGGCGTAGGAAGATGAAACGTAGTGGGGGGTGGGGGGTGGGGGGCAAAGGTCCTCAATATTTCATAATTTCATAACACCCCCCCACGCCCCGCACCCACAGGAGATACTTGATTTACTTTTTTCATATATCATTACATATTTATTGGGGGTCCGAGGAATTTGAACATACCGGATTCACACCATCGGCACATTGTTGTGTAACTCAAAATAATAATCAACTGATTATCTTGCTAAGACATATAAACAAATAAATCTTTTAAGAAGCATTTTTTGTAATAGTACAATTCCTTGATGGACATTTTAAGTCTAGTTTCGTGTGTATTGAATTTTCATTATTAAAGGTTTGAACATTACATGCTTGAATGTTTTAGGAAACGCGCAGCGAAATATTTTCTAAAAAGTTCAAAAATGTGTAGGAGGACCCTTTTTTGTGAATTTTTAGAACATTTCACTCGGCGAAAATGGGGGGGAGGGGGCAAAAAGACATGTTTGCCCCCCTGCCCCCCTCCCCCCCCCCTCCCTACGCCCCTGCAGGAAAAAAGGCATCCATGGTGCTTAGTTTAAAGTGCACCTTGACCTCAATAAATGACCACCAGATCAGAGTCCAGGGGCACCAAGAAGATATCAACAACTTCCTTTACAAGGAAAAATCTTACACATTTTCTTGAACATTGTTTATTTAATTCTAGATCTATTGAATCCTTGAGAGAATAGCCAGGGCTTAAGCTCTGGGTCAAAATTTTGATTACTATCAATTCTGTTTTATGTAAGAGTGGCGAAATCAGGCTTGGATTCGACGTGTCAACCAAGATAATCATACAAGTTACAACATCACAGACGTCATTAATAACTACGAAGCCACAATAGTGTTCGTCTTACAAAATTTATGACATGGCCGTGTTTAACATTGCTAAATGGGTCAGTGTGATATAATACATGTATGCTAATTTTCACAACGCGGGTCAATCTGATGATTCCTGTCGGCATCCTAATTATTACGCAGTAGTTGACTATCACTATTGACATTGTAACGTGGTTGCCGAGAACGTTATGTGACTACCGTAACTATGGAACGTCTGTCCGAACTCTTCCGAAAAAGGGTCCTGAACTTTCCGACTTCCGTTCGGCAATAATCGTAACTTCTATGGCGACCAGTTTAAAATGAAGGCATGTTTACATGTATCGACTTTCAACAACTGCTGTACCAAAGTTATTAAAAGAAAGCTATAAATATTCTTTAATATATCTTAATTTCAACTACATCTACAAACACTAACAATATCGGACTCGAATTTAACTTGAATTTTTGTTGATATTTACGTATATAGTGTGGCTTTAACATTATTGACCTCACCCACCCAGTCTGTACAGTAACTTAAGCCTAAGCAATTATTATGTGTCATGTAAAACTGCAGTGCATACAAATGTATCTAACAATGTTGATCATATCCATTGTCAACTACAATGTAACTTAATGTACATTGTTACCATTTTTTCTAGTTTGTTTTCTTTAGTTGTCTAATATTCAGACTACTTAAAGTCATTTCGGTACCTTCTGAAAGTCATTTCGCCATGTTCAATTTATGATACCGAAAAGACTTCCGCATGTACCGAAATAACATACATTGTATAACGAAGCTATGTACGTTACATGTGAGCCTACGCACTACCGAAACGATATGTGCATGACTTTATGGTTTAACTACTAGCAATTTAATCATATGCTCAAACAATATATTAGGAGATACATATATTCAAACGGCATCTGCCTCAAAGGCGGTACAGTTGTCAGTTTACGCGCTGTTAAACCACGATTTAGAACACATGCATGGTTCTGTTGTCAGACAGTCACTCCCGAAGGTGATCATAAACAGACTGTAAACAGTATTTGCAGGCCTACAAAAACAATCAAATATATCTGATAATACTTATATCCACCGATAATGATATTGATGTCTATGACAAGTAAAATGAACAATTACTTACTTGATAATGCCGGATTTAACTTGAACATCGAGGCGGCTTCAACGTTTTTACTCAACCGGATACAAACAATACACATTCCTCATAGGGGGCGCGATAGTCTGCGCCATGGTTTTGTGCGTTCGAGACAGTACAAATAGATTAATTTCACTGTTGCACATTTTGGGTGCATTTTGTAACATAAATTTGATGATTAGTGCATACATTATTTACTCATTTTATAATGTTTAGTCAGTTCTACAGAAAATTTCAAAAATATCACTCATTTTTAAATGGTACATTTGCCGGTCCAATCGTTCAGAATATCTCCAAAGGAAGGCGCCTGGGACCCCGAAATATCTCGTCTGTTGTGGAAATTTACCGAGAACCTGCGAAATACCACCATTATTCAAAGCTGTATTGTGGTCGTTGTATGTAACATTTCCAAAAACCAGAAATACCGTTTTGATCAGAATTACAAGGACTATATCTATGTAGAGTCTCAGATTGTTAAGTTTATTAATTATTTCACTACGACGAATTAAACAGAAACCAGTGGTCAAAATGCCGATTTTTGCCTGTTTGACCTAAAAAATATCACCTTTAATGAATTTTCGTAGCTGACACGATTAATTCAATCGATAGATCACGCTGAGATTAAATTACATTCAAAATATCAGCAAAATATATCGGTTAGTTTCCTTATTACCCAAATCGCGAAAATAAGCGGGTTGATAGGTTTATTTAGCCGTGTTAACATTTCGTTCTAGAACGAAAACTCTGTTATAACAGAGTTTTCGTTCTATCTCTTCATTTCATATATAATTGAAAACTGGTCATCCCGCCTGTGTAGTTATAGTAATTATAACACTCACAGTGCAGTGACATTAATACATACAGTTAGACCATCAAGCCAAGTTGTGATCTACATTTTCATTTGACTTTTGTACAGTGTTATTAGTAATTGCAGTAAATTAAATCAGTCAGTAATACTCCCATAGACTTCACTTTGGCTTATTAGTTTATGTAGTAGAAGTGACAAATAAACTTAAATATACATGTTTGTATGTCAATTTAATTCATCAAACCTTATAATTTTCAAAATGTTACGGAAGAAAAAGTAACATGTCAAAATGTTTGCCCAGTTATAACACATTAACCTCACTAAACGGGTAATTATTACAAGGATATTGAATGCAATTTACAGGGAATTTAAAGATGGCCCACCGCTGACAAATGGTATTGTTTTTCTCTTAAAAACAGGAGCAGACGAAGAAGTATTTTTCTTCAGTTACAAAAGTTACTTACTTTACACCATTACCATCGGTGAAAAGTATGAGTTTCTTATTTTACCCTTAGATGAAAATATCTAAAATATTTAATTGCGTCCCGAAACAAATCAACGGTGGGGGCTGAACCATGTAGCCCGCCCCGAGCCCGAGCTTTGTTTTTTTTCGTTTTTCTACACAACGACAGCACATATTAAAACGATTTTTGACACAGCATTTCTTTGTGTTATGTCTTATCTTTCTATGTAAGTTATATTTCATGAAATTAATTTGAATTTTCATAAATCGACCTTTATCACTTTTCTAGGGGCTAAACCATGTAGCCCGCAATGGAGCGTGACATACGATTTTTCCAAATTATTAAAATATTATGCCTTTTCGACAATAATTGCCGTAACCCAAACACCAAGTAAACCTAACTGGTTATAAAGGTATAAATTTAAACATATATATCCAATTATTTTATAACAAATTCTGCCTTTATTTTGTAATTGCGTTGATAAATACCTGTCTCGCCGATCTCTCTGTTTACTCGAGCCGAGCCCGAGCTAAGGGCAGACAACTCTCCGACCCGAGCTTTTTAATGACAGTACATGTAAAATGCACACGTTATTATTACAATATTGTATAATGTAATTAATGTAATAGCAGTTTGTTTGTTATATTAATATTTGAATTTTAATTAATTGTCCGTGTATGAAATAAACATCAGTTATTCATGATATTGTTTATTTGTAATTTCAATATAATGTTGCTTATTTATTTGGAAGATATTCTACAATTATTGAGGTTTGATAGTGAAAGCGATTTTTTTTAAAATTATGTTAGATGCATTTAATGGTGTACGATCTCTGAGAAGTGGAGTGAACCATTTGTAGATTATTTCAGTTCTAATATGAATGGAGATGTGTTATAAATCAACCTTTATCACTTTTCATGGGGCTAAAAAATGTAGCCCGCAATGGAGCGTGACATTTTACGATTTTCTCAAATTATTTTAAATTTATGCTTTTGTGAGAAGAATTGTTTTAATCCAAACAACAAGTAAACATCGCTAGTCTGATAAGTATAAATTTCAACATTAATATCAAATCATTTCTTAACAAATTCTGCTTTTTGTAACCTCGTTGACCTGTCTCGCCGATCTCACTGTTTACTCGAGCCGAGCCCGAGCTAAGGGCAGACAACTCCCCGACCCGAGCTTTTTTAATGACAGTACATGTAAAATGCACTCGTTATTATTACAATATTGTATAATGTAATTAATGTAATAGCAGTTTGTTTGTTATATTAATATTTGAATTTTAATTAATTGTCCGTGTATGAAATAAACATCAGTTATTCATGATATTGTTTATTTGTAATTTCAATATAATGTTGCTTATTTATTTGGAAGATATTCTACAATTATTGAGGTTTGATAGTGAAAGCGATTTTTTTTAAAATTATGTTAGATGCATTTAATGATGTAAAGTCTCTGAGAAGTGGAGTGAACCATTTGTAGATTATTTCAGTTCTAATATCAATGGAGATGTTATAAATCAACCTTTATCACTTTTCATGGGGCTAAAAAATGTAGCCCGCAATGGAGCGTGACATTTTACGATTTTCTCAAATTATTTTAAATTTATGCTTTTGTGAGAAGAATTGTTTTAATCCAAACAACAAGTAAACATCGCTAGTCTGATAAGTATAAATTTCAACATTAATATCAAATCATTTCTTAACAAATTCTGCTTTTTGTAACCTCGTTGACCTGTCTCGCCGATCTCATTGGTTACCCGAGCCGAGCCCGAGCTAAGGGTAGGCAACTTTCCGTTCCCGAGCTTTTTCTAGTACATGTAAAACATTTAGCCATTCTTCAAGTAAGAATGTTTCCGAGTTCTGCGACGGTGACACAGTTCTACAAAGAGTCAATATATTACAGTGTTTTCTATTCAACTTCATCTTTGGAAATTGAATTAAAAAATCCATAGATGCGGTCTCATACAATCTATGTCGAATTTCAACTCCTTTAAAACCATTGAAACGAAACTCTACTAAATTAGCGATTGCAAAAACCCCACAGTTGACACCGTTTGTCTGTTTCTGTACATTAGGTAAAATTGCCTGTAACATTGTCCAGAGCATAACACGTATCCTGCCTGCATACTATTAATATTAGAAAATTGCTTCTTTAAAATGCCCTGAACATAACACATTGATTTTCCACAAAATTCTTATCCATTGAAATATTATTCTTGTCCTTAAAACTAATTGTACTTTTAACATTATTAATCCGATTTCTGAGAAGTATACATAGAGATTAGAAACTCCTTCTTTGTCTTTGTTGACAGGCAGCGGGACCTCAGGTTTATAAGGATTTTCCATTGACTAACTACTTTTAAGTCTATTCTTTTAAACGTGATATTTTTGCACCAATACAAAGTTTAAACAATATATCATGGTGTGATCTGACCAGATTTCCCAATTGATGTTATTTAATATGATTTTGAAAGCATGCATATCAGCAATTGAGCACTTTTATGTATAGCCTTCAGCTGGTATGTACCTACTCCTATTAACACCCTTTTGAACTCATTGCTATAGTAATTTTGAAGATAATAAAATGACAAAACTGACTATTTAACGGTATCTCTTTCCAAGTATATAAAGATTTGATCAAACTATTCGTACCTTCAACTATATTATTTGTAATACCCATGTACTTGTTACCTATACCAAATTCAGTTAGTACCCACCAACCTGTATATTTCACTATATCTCCCTTGATATTAGAATTGAAATAATCTACAAATGGTTCACTCCACTTCTCAGAGACCTTATCTAACATAGTTTAAAAAAAATCGCTTTCATTATCAAACCTCAATAATTTTAGAATATCTGTAATATCTGAATATCTGTTGTAAATATTGTGTATTTGTATGTCGACCACTTGGAAGACGAGTCTCTGACTCAAAGTGTTATCGACTCTAAATAAAGTCTATTATTATTATTATTATTATTACAAGCTAACCGATATTTACATAATATATAATTTTCAGTCATGTGGACATGACGTACATAGGAATTATTTTACATAATGAATAATTTGCGTGCCCCTGTGCTTGGGCTGAGGTGACCAATATTACATTTCACGGTCCCGGAATAGCAGTTGAGATGGGTTGTTTTTATCTTGTACATACGTTCCTTCCACATATTCATAATTCTAAATATAACTGTCGAAGACAGATATATCTGGATCAAATTATCGATGAAAAGTTACATAATACATATGTATAAGACCACGATCAAGTGTATTGGGGGTAGCGATAGGCCTAGGACGTCTCCTTGCAGGCGGTATATGGAATTTTCAAATTATTATTTGCCTAGATGAAATAAATGATTTGTTTTAATGTCCAGGAGACAGGAGTCATCTCGTCTTTCCGTGTCAACACCAAAATAAAACTAACAGGCCTATTCAAAGACACGTCCTTGGCCTAGCTACTGTAAGATACTGACCAGGTATATATCCGATGTAAATCCTCAGATATATAATTATTTATTCTGTAGTAGAGCTACATGTACATGTAGCCCTCGCCAGATATTGTGAATAGTTTGAATAGGCATGTTTGCATGATATATTAAAAAAAAAGAAAAAAAAAAAATGCCGCCGGTGGTGAGAATCGAAAGATCAGAAGATCTGCACGTTAACACTAAACCAGATTTCTGCTTTTTTATATACAGTGATTCTTTTTATAAGAAGCAAATAACAATGTTGTATGATAGAGTATTTCCTTATAGGCAAAATAAAAAATTGTAAATGTAATGTGCATGTAGCTGTCGTTTCAGTATGAAGAAAAGTGAAAAAATGATAATAACACATTGATCAAAAATCACAATTTTTTTTGTTGTTCTTTGATGTACCTGGTAGCCTATACGATAATATTTGTTATTTTATTGATTTTTTTCTGATATACTCGAACGTCGTTGAAGACACCTCCTGAGAGGAATGAGTTAGATTTCGAGACGAAGCACACGCTTGTGTTACGTTGATACGGAGAAAACGACAGTTTTTATTTTATACCATGGAATATCAAAGTTATATTATGCATTGAGAAATTGTACAATACAATCTTTTTTAGATTATATCTTTCCACTGCGTATGCATCGTAAAATTCTACTAAATTGCATGAAAAATCACGATAACTGCAGGTACAGGTAGGCCTAATGTTATACAATGCACAGTCGATGTCGGGAACAGATCCGATTTGATGCATTCATCTCAAATATAAAAAAAATGAATGCTATAGCCGAAACCTTTTGGACACAGAGATAGTCTTAAGTCTTCAAAGATCGCTTTTTTTAATGAATAAGAAAAAAATAAACACGAACAAATCACGATAGCTTCTCGCAACCCAGTGGTACCGCGGTTTCATCGGTTTTCGACGGCGGAAGACCAAAATAGATTTTTTACACACAATGTCAAACATATTCAATTCAACTCATTAATTATATGTGTCAGAAGCATGTTAATGATGTTTTTTGTGCAATATTTCATGAAATTCATCTACTAAACGAAGCCTTGTATCCACAAACGCTGTAAGATTTACATTGTAGCCTACGGCCTACTGTTTCTTTTTGTCAAAGTGACGTTTAAATAATGAAATGTTCCAAGATAAAGTAACACTATTATTTTAAACTAAATTAAGCTGTAAATGAGTGCAAATTGCCACCATAATACCGCAAATGAGTGCTTATTCAATCCGTCAAAACGTCAGCTTGCAAGGTCGAATCACCCGGGCTCATAGATGAGGTGCATAGAGGACTAAAAAGTGACGTCATTGGAATGTTCGGGATCAAATCGTCAAATTTAGAAATGGTAATCAGAATAAAGAAATTAATCATTTATTTACTCACATCGCAATATTTTCATATCGCGACTGTTACAGGAAATTCTTTTTACCTGGTATCGAGTTCTATGCCTGATTAATCTCGATAGTTAGTGCTGAAAATATATGGTTTATTGATATTATTCCGCTACTTATGTTGAGTTTGAATTCGCAAATTCGAAGGGCGTCAGAACGCTTGTTTTCAACCGGAATCAACAACGTAGTGATAAAGACCTTCCAAGTGAATTTTTGCATCGACATAAAAAGTTGATTTTCTCAAAAAGTAAGAAAAATAAAATACATTAATTTTGCTGGAACACTAAAAAAATCATTCTGATTTCGGAATAGTTGGAATCATGAAGATACCTCTAACAGTATTTTTATTATTAGTAGTATATATTATGTAAGTAACAAGCTAACCGATATTTACATAATATATAATTTTCAGTCATGTGGACATGACGTACATAGGAATTATTTTACATAATGAATAATTTGCGTGCCCCTGTGCTTGGGCTGAGGTGACCAATATTACATTTCACGGTCCCGGAATAGCAGTTGAGATGGGTTGTTTTTATCTTGTACATACGTTCCTTCCACATATTCATAATTCTAAATATAACTGTCGAAGACAGATATATCTGGATCAAATTATCGATGAAAAGTTACATAATACATATGTATAAGACCACGATCAAGTGTATTGTGGGTAGCGATAGGCCTAGGACGTCTCCTTGCAGGCGGTATATCGAATTTTCAAATTATTATTCGCCTAGATGAAATAAATGATTTGTTTTAATGTCCAGGAGACAGGAGTCATCTCGTCTTTCCGTGTCAACACCAAAATAAAACTAACTGGCCTATTCAAGGACACGTCCTTGGCCTTGCTACTGTAAGATACTGACCATGTATATATCCAATGTAAATCTTCAGATATATAATTATTTATTCTGTAGTAATAGAGCTACATGTACATGTAGCCCTCGCCAGGTATTGTGAATAGTTTGAATAGGCCTGTTTGCATGATATATTAAAAAAAAAAAAAAAAAACGAAAAAAAATTGCCGCCGGTGGTGAGAATCGAAAGATCAGAAGATCTGCACGTTAACACTTAGCCAGATTTCTGCTTTTTTATATACAGTGGTTTTTTTATAAGAAGCAGATAAGATTGTTGTATGATAGAGTATTTCTTTATAGGAGAAATAAAAAAAATTGTAAATGTAATGTGCATGTAGCTGTTGTTTCAGCATGACGAAAAGTGAAAAAAGGATAATAACACATTGATCACAAATCAAGTTTTTTGTTACTCTTTAATATAATCTTTGTTTGTTATTTTATTGATTTTTTCTGATATGCTCGAACGTCGTTGAAGACACCCCCTGAGAGGAATGAGATATATTTCGCCGAGACGAAGCACACGCTCGTGTTACGTTGATACGGGAGAAAACGACAGTTTTTATTTTATACCATGAAATATCAAAGTTATATTATGCATTGAGAAATAGTACAATACAATCTTTTTTTTAGATCGTACAATTCTACTAAGTTGCATGAAAAATCACGATAACTGCAGGTACAGGTAGGCCTAATGTTATACAATGCACAGTCGATGTCGGGAACAGATCCGATTTGATGCATTCAACTCAAATATAAAAAAAAATGAATGCTATAGCCGAAACCTTTTGGACTCAGATATAGTCAAAGATCGTTTTTTTAATGAATAAGAAAAAATAAACACGAAAAAATCACGATAGCTGCTCGCAACCCAGTGGTACCGCGGTTTCATCGGTTTTCGACGGCGAAAGACCAAAATAGATTTTTTTACACACAATGTCAAACATATTCAATTCAACTCATTAATTATATGTGTCAGAAGCATGTTAATGATGTTTTTTGTGCAATATTTCATGAAATTCATCTACTAAACGAAGCCTTGTATCCACAAACGCTGTAAGATTTACATTGTAGCCTACGTAGGCCTACTGTTTCTTTTTGTCAAAGTGACGTTTAAATAATGAAATGTTTCAAGATAAAGTAACACTATTATTTTTATGTTAAGCTGTTTATGAGTGCAAATTGCCACCATAATACCGCAAATGAGTGCGCCCAAATGATAAGCCCTGGATGAATAATGCCATCAAATTAAAAATGAGACAACGCAATAGAATACATAGAAAAGCTAAAATAATTAATACCCCCCCACTACTGGGAACGATTTCGTTATCTTAGGAATGAAACAATTGACTTGATTCGTGTGGCTAAAAAAACTACATCAAAAAGCTTGAAAATTGTCTAAATGAAAACTCGGTCCCTCCAGACAAATGGTGGAAGATAGCAAAATCTATTACTAACTTCACTAATAAATCCTCTTCTATTTCCACCTCTTGAATCTGATAATCAAACCATCAATCATCCTATTGATAAAGCATGAAATCATGAATAATCATTTTAGTAACAATTTCTACATCTTCACCAAACCTTGAATTAACCTCAGTTAGCACAGCCCTATATACCTTACTCACTTACTAATATTCAAAATCATCTCAACAAGATGTATCTGACCAAATTAGTAATCTTAATGAAATAAAACCCCTGTCCATACGGTTATAGTTCCTAAAATAGGTTAAAACAATTGTGTAACTCCCTCTCAGTTCTTTTATTTAATAAAACTCTTGATTCAGGAATATTTCCAATTAGTTGGAAACAATTAAATGTAAATGCTATAATATAAAGGGAATGGGTCATCTAATGATGTTCAAATATTATAGACCTATCTCAAATAACCTCTTGTTTCAGTAAAATAATGGAAAAAAAATAGTATTTAAATATCTCTACAACTATCTTATGGACAACTCTATATTATCTAATCATCAGTCTGGCTTCATACCAGGTGATTCCACTGTTAATCAACTATTGTTTATTTATAATGAAATTGTTAGCAATATGGACCAGGGAAAGGAACTTCGATTTATTTTTTGTGATATAAGTAAAGCTTTTGACAGAGTATGGCATAAAGGTCTTTTAAATAAACTCCAGATGTATGGAATAAATTGAAATTTACTTCTATGGTTCGACAATTACCTATCTGATAGATTACAAAGAGTGACCACAGAAGGCTACTATTCACAGTTCAAGGTTGTAAATGCTGGGGTACCCCAGGGATCAGTACTCGGGCCTCTTCTTTTCCTCCTCTACATCAATGATATCACTGATAATCTTTCAACTAATATCAAACTTTTTGCAGATGACACCTCCTTGTACGTAATTATAGATGAAAACCCAGCACAAGCAGCTCAAGCACTAACAACTGACCTCTCTAACATTAGTGAATGGGCAAAAACATGGGACATCAAATTTAACCCTAACAAAACCAAATCAGTACTATTTTCCAGAAAACATAACAAAAACAGCCCCCCAATAAACTTCCAAAACAATTAAATCACTGACATATCTGAGCACAAACACCTAGGGCTTACACTTAAGGACGCATCATGGAAATAACACATCCTTAACATATATGAAAAAGCATACAGTAGATTAAACATTCTTCGTTACATTAAAAATAAAGTAAATCGTCAGTCATTAATTAAAATTTACACAGCATTTATTAGGCCAATCTTAGAATACGCAGATATAATATGGGATAATTGCACTCAACAATCAAATGACCTGTTAGAAACTGTCCAATTAGAAGCAGCCATAATTATTACAGGACTTAGGTCTGGAACATCTCACAATAAACTGTATACAGAACTTGGATGGGAAACACTATCAGTAAGAAGACACAAACACAAACTAATAATGATGTACAAAATAATGCATGGCCTATCACCACAATACTTACAAGATATCCTAAATCCTTTCAATAACATTAACAATCAAAACAATAATGGCTATGCTCTCAGACAAACAAGAATATTTAATCCACCAATATGCAGAACTAATAATTATTTTGATAGTTTCATCCCACTAATATGTCGCACTATAAACACCTCTGATAACAATCTCTTTAACTCTCCTTCTCTCTCAGCCTTTAAACACCAACTTAATAAAGATATCCCAGTTGTAATTGAATCAACCCAAATTTTTAAAACAGAAGGTGATAGAAGAGCTGATATTATTCTTTGTCAACTTAGAAATTTGTGTAGTAATCTTAATTCCCACCTATATACTGACCATTTATCTGATGATACATCTTGTACTTGTTCTTTTGAAAATGAAACTATATCCCACTATTTTCTCGAATGCCCTTTATATGACCAACATAGACTTTCCCTGTTTACCTCCATTAGTTGTTTTGCAAATCATAACCATATTGATATCAATATTCTTCTTCAAGGCTGTCCTGACTGTGAAAAAACTATAAACAGACAATTACTTCATGATGTTCACCTATATATAGGTAAATCTAGACGTTTTAATCTCTATATGATTTAAATTAGCCATGACATAAGTTTTTGAAATAAGCTTATGAAATTTAAAGATTTTCCTTCCAAAAAAAAATTACTATATAACATTTGAATAACATTGTATATATTCTACTCTAATTATCCTCTGATAAAGATATACTTGGAGTATTTTGTTGAGCATGGCTGTTTTAATACTGTTACTTTGTTTTATTTTATATACAGCATACACATATCTTATCAAAAGTATATACATGTGTATATTTTCAAACATTTTCAGGAAATTTAACAGTATTGAGAGCAATGACAAGTGTATATATATACACATGGACTGTTGGTCATTGTCTGTCAATATCTGAGTAACATTTGGTCTAATTAGTAATATAACATGTTCTTGTATTAAAATAATAGCTGTATTTATATTATGTGTGTTGTGTGAATGGAGTATGCAAAATAGTTATCTCCCTTTATCTGTTGTAAAATTTCATTTCAAAACTTAATTATAATATCTATAATTGATGTTAGTTTAAATACTACTTTTGCCACCATTGGAGAAAATTTAAATAGGCTTTGCCTGTTATTTAATCCATTTGACTTGTAACATCTTTGTCAATAAAATTTGTTGAAATGAAATGAATCGTTATGTCGCCCTCGTTATGTCACCCTCGCCTGAGTTTCATCGGGTAGTCTCTAGATGTTACGTACTACTGTTGATGTTTCTGGAGAGGTTCCGTGTAAAAGATATATGACGGCTTCAGGGCGAATCGTTTGTTCTGGTTTACATAACATTTGTATCAGATTAACATCTGATTAATTTGTACGGAGACGAATCCGGGACATGACACATGTACCTATGGTACTGTAACGGTATATATACATATCGTTAAAGTGAAGTATATTTTCTGTTGCGTTAGGACAATTAACACAGTAGATTACTGCCCGACATTTGCAACATTTTTAATGATAAACAGATCAATGTAATCTACAATGTAAGTACCCACCCTGTCCCCTTTATAGCCACAGCTTGAACATATCGGAAATACATGTACATGTACGGTAATAGTATATACCTAACGTGTTTTCACAAGCTCAACAAGCATGGGAAATCATAGTAGAACTCCAAAACGATAGTTACAACACACAGATGGTAGGTTAGTTCCTGTGACTCGGAAATAAAAGATTTGGAAGTTCGGTCATTACTCATGTCCTTGATACTAACATTGACTGAACTTTCAAATCTTTTATTTCTGATTCACATGAAGTTGCCTACCACCTCTGTTATATCATATATACTGTGTGGTTTGAGTATTTTGCTACATTTCTCACGTTTTATTTTAATACATTGTACATACTACCTAGCATATTTTTGTGCAAACACCGATGTAACCTGGCTATGGGCAATTGAAACAGAATATTTTAAATAAGTCCAATTGGGATAGAAACAGTGATATTCGTATAATAAAACAATTGATGCTCCCGTGATGGAGCGACATGACGATTTGTCCACCCTCGACGCCTTCGGTTGACATAAGGACTCTCGGGCAACAATTGTATAATGTTATATATGGAATGAAGTCCTGATTGCGCATGTTTTAAAAGCAAAACAAAAATATTTTATCTGTAAGTTTGTGTTTATTAGACACAAATGTGTTTTTGTTCAAATGATGGATATCGTTTATGTTCTTTCGGTGTTGGAGCATCTTTCAATAATATTCATAAGGAGGGAAATAATATTCGTATACAAATGGAATTCGCACTACTCGAGTTTTGTATTATTTGGGTCGGAATGTATATGTTAAGTAAATATTAATTTTATGATATTATAAACTTTGTTTTGACATCGACAACGAATGTTTTCTACATTCGCATTCAGTATAAGTATGCATAGTTATTTTATTATCATAACACTTCATGACATTCATGACATGACGTCATGATATAAAGGTATTGATTGATCGAAGACTATATATATACATCGACGATTTCAAATACTTCAGATAGATTGGGTATCAATTTCAACAGTCCCTTAATTCAACTCAGCCTTTTTGTATTTACATTAGTAAGCGCACAGTACAAAGTGTATCAACGAGATTTATATATGATAACCATAATGTTCATTTTGGTTGTAATATTGATATCCCTGTTCCTTGGTTCGATTCAATGCAAATATATACTTTCTGTTTAATTCGTTCTAGCTAACAAACGCTCATAGTTGACAAACTGAGATTCTACACATTATTAGTATAAGTAATTCTGAACAAAGCGGTATTTTTAGTGTTTGAAAATATTATACAGAACGACCACAAAACATTCTTGGAAATTAGGGGTATTTCGCAGGTTCCGAGATAATTTCCACGGCAGACGAGATATTTTGGTACTTGTGCCGCCTTCCTTCAAAGCTATTCTGACCGACTGGATCGACGAGTTGACCATTCACAAATGGGTCGTATTTTCGAAAAATTCTACAGTTAAACCTCGATGTATCGAAGTTCAAGGGACCGTCAGAAAAACTTCGAAACATCGAGACTTTGAATTATTCATGGTTGAAATGAGACTTTATAATCACTGTATTTACAACAAACAAAACAAAATAAAAACGAAGTATTCAATTAATCACACGTATTGCTATCGTTAGCAATACATGTATATTATAAACAAGACATGTGTATGCTTGTTGACTAGTTAAGCGATGGTTAATATTACGGAGTGAATATAAAAAAACGAAAACACGTTGTAAAAACGAAACTAAAAAGGGGGAACCGAAAGCACTACAACACCTACAAAATACTTTGATTTAGAATGATCGATTTGCTCCAGTATGTATGACTAAGTTTTGCAATGTAACAGTTTTGAGTATGAGTTACTAATAACGTGGCTCGCTATTTACCGTTCCGTAAATTCTACAAACCGATACCAATGGCGGCGGCGAACATAAAAAAAGCAAGACTAACTGTATATTTGCCGTACTAATGATTTGATAACGCAGCTTGTAAAAACAAAGCACCAGGTATCGGCCTGATCAGTGATATTAATTCTCTCGATGGTTGCAAGCAAACAACACAAGCTGTCATAATCCCTATTGTCCGGCGGAGGGCCGTCGCGGGACAGGTGTGACAGCATGCCGCGGGGTATCGGCGAACACCTGATCTGTACAGGTAAACTTTTATTCGAATCATCGAGTGTCAGTTATCTATGATTCTATAACTAATGGTACATGAAAAAAGTTCGATACATCGAGAACTTCGATTCATAAAACCGCACAAAGACAAGCGCCACCTGTAGGAGGAATGCGTTGTGTCACTTGTGTATCCGGTTTGAACCGGGTTGGATATTGATGTTGAAATCCGCCTCACTTTTCAAGTTACAATCGGATAAGTAGGCGTAGTTGTCTATTTTACTTGTTAAAGCTATCACTATCGGCGGATGTTAGTATTATTCGCTTTCTAATATTTGAGGTTGCTGTTGTTTCTGCAGTACCGCGTTTGATCATGACAGCGAGTGAATCAAGCGTTAGGCTAGGCAACACTGTATGGATTCAATTTAAAAACAACTCGTAAACTGACAGATATTGTACAGACTCTGAGACAGATGCCGTTTTAATATGTTCTCTTAATAAATTGCTTAATTGTATGATTAAATTGCTACCTACTAGTCTAGTAGCGTAGTTAAAACCATACCCGTTGTCAGATGACACATGTTTTGTTGATCAGCCGCAGTCTAAAAATAGCACCGAGCATACATTAATGTACTGTGATATGAGATCAAAGCGAAAGTGCCCATGCGACAATGTTGGGCAAGGGATAGGCGTAGCCGTAAACTAATTAATATAAGTGACAACTAAAGAAAACAAACCTGAAAAATCTGGTAGTTTGACAATGGATATGATCAACATTATTAGATATGAACTGCAGTTTTACATGACACGTAGGCCTGAATTTTTACAAATTACAATTTTTTTTACATTACATTTTAACATAAACTTACTTAAAGGTTACTGTTCACTTATAGGGGGGGGGGGGGTAACAACAGGTTTCTTAAAATTAAATGTACTGTATATCAAACACTCAACAGCCTCTTCAGTTTCGACGGAAAATATAATACTTGTTTTATATACACCTGAGACTATATGAATGAGATTAGATACAGGTGTAATGAGCCAATATCTGAGCACAAAAAAAACCTTTAAAATAATTGATTTTTTCTTTTTACTTTTTTTTTTATATTTATTCTAAAAATGTGCTCTACAGCTGGGACCCTACTAGTAGACTAGTCGTGACGGACAATAGTCGTGATTATGTGCATATTCTACCGTGTATCCAGATTTACGAATGTCTGGAGCTGCTCACGAATACTTCAATCATGGTGTTGGTTTTTGTTTATGTGTAAATAATATGTTTCATGAGATGCAAAGATTTTTTCCCCAAATCACATGTATATATATATATATATATTATCATCGCAGATAAAACGACTTTGTAAATCAGGTTAACGTTTAATTCTGGAACATTATTTTTCAACAATTAAAAATAGTTATTTATGTTTAAATTACAGAACTTAACAAAATCTGTTGTAAAACAATAGCAAAAATACAAACAACTTCTCCACATGGTAGAGTATTGTTACGTGTATAAAGCAAAGTTGGGGGGATCTAAATAGGAAAAGATTCGGATATAAACTATAGTTTGATATACAAATATTTAAATATTAATAAAATCTTTGTAGTTTGTTCCAATTTTTACTTAAAAAAATATTGAATTTTGCAAGAATGTTCTCTTTCCAATACATCAGTTCTTACTCATTTATTTATTACTTGAAGTATTAGGAATACACTGTTAAGGCAGTTTTTTTGCTCACATGACAGAGCCGGGCCCCAGTTGAGAAATTTTTAATATGGGTATCGAATAAAGGGAGGTAAAAATTCTCAAATTTCAAGTAATTTGTTTAGGCTATATCAAAAATTTCCAGGAGCATAATGCAAAATTATTGAAATTTCTTTTTGGACTTTCAGTTTATTAAAATAAGTGCCTGCAATGTAGGTTGAAAATAATCCACGTGGGGCTTGAGAAATATTTACATTGAAGGGGTGCTGGGGGTGGATGACGAATTTATGTTTTTACAGGAGATGGCATGGTCCCACATTCCCATGGTATAACGCCTCTTCTTCCAAGGGGTAGGGTTACTCATCCCCTTTGAATTAGTCCTAACAATTGTTAACGGACGATAGAGCGTATATATCTCCAACCACCCCTTAATTACTATCTATTTTTTTTATTTGAGATAATCGTGGTCAACCTATTTTATATCACTATGTTGGTTCATTTAGATTGTGTTCTTTCATTGTGAATTTTTTGTTTGGAAAATTAAAAGTTGGGATGAGGACAATATTAAAATTGATTTCGTGCTAACGATTCCAAAGATTAGGGATAAGTTCTATATTAGTTGCAGACTAACAGTTTTGGAATTGCGTGTTGATAGTTATTTTTACCACTTGGCAAATAAGTTCTTGTCAATAGTTCTTAACATACCCTTGGATTATTGGGTATGTTACCAATGCATTAGAAGTAAAAAGGGTAAACAAAAATGAAAATATACATAATGTTGTGAAATATCACACAGGTGAATATTGTGCAAATATAAATATGGTTAAATAGAGTTGTGTGTTTGTGCCCTATAATATTTTTCTTTTGTAACTGTTGTTAATACTAACAATGGCCTGTCGATTATTATTTACAGTCCCCTGGTCAATTAGGTTACCCAATATTTTTTTTCAAACAACAAAACTAATCATAACAAGTAATCAATATAACAATTTAAGTCTGGGTAAAAAAAGAAAAAAAAAATGACAGTCTTTTATATACCTTTGTTTTCTCTTGCAATAATGATTGCATCTACATCTGTATTAAACACAGGCATTTCCCCATCAGTCAGTCTTCAGTCTATAATCACAAACATAAAACGGTAAATAAAAAAATATCGGACGATAAATATCAACAAATTGTACAACTAGACTTATTTTTTTTTAAATTATTCCCATTTAGGCTGGTTGATTTGTTAAAATTGTAATCTTTATTAATGGAGTCTCAGTAGTAATAAGTAAATTTTTATAACCCCCTTATGATGAAAACAGTTTAGATGTTTGGCAATATAATTTTGTTTTAAAAATAAATGGACATCAATGCATTTTGGTCTATTTTTATAATTTTCCAATTTCAAAAGAATTATCATATATGATTTATATTACGTTTATTTAAGCTGACAGAATAGGCTATTATGGATAAATGGTAAAAACTGAAATGGTTTTGTATTGGTTATTTAGAAGTTTGAATGAATAAATTTATTCATTACCACATCCTCGCTTGATTTCTTTTGCTGTTGATTTTGAACTTAGAGCGGCAAAGAGGAAACGTTTTGTGCTTTCACACGTAAGGATATGAACTCTAAGAAAAACATTCCTTCTATGTCATCCACTTTTTACTGCTAGTTTATGGTACATACATTTCACCATAAGCCCTTAATAGGTATTTAATGGCGGACCTAGTACGATAAATGAGTACGTGTTCTGTCCGAATGCTTTCCTGCCTACATGGTCCGTCCAGTGTGAGGAAGCGCTTAACCAATCTGAAAACACGCCACAGGTATCACAGGAACGAGCAAGATCAAGTAATTTAGGTATATTACAATACTATAACATAAATAACAATCATATATTCAGTATACTCCACCGGTTTTTATAAACTTAATGATGGTATACCTGTACTTTTCTTTTTGTATCAAAATATCCTATTGTTTTTCTCAAATATGAAAAAAAATGTGTCATGAATATTTTCAATTTTTTAGTTAAATTCGAGATGGCGCCCATTTAAATGACGACATCCCAACTTATGCAATGTTAACATTTTGATTTCTGATCAGTGGGTAATAAGGGTTAGGAAAAATGGTTTGGATGTGTGTTTGTGTGTGTGTGATGGTAAGAGGGTGAGTATGATTGGTTGTGTGTGTATGTGTGTGAGGGAGGGTATGTGTGTGAGGGTGTGTGTGTGTGTGTGTGTGTGTGAGGGATGTGTGTGTGAGAGAAAGAGAGAGTGGGGGAGGGCATGTGGGGGACCCTCCTAAGAACCATGATCTATAAAGTTGCATACGACAGCAATACTAAAATCGAATGGGAAATATCGATATTCGACTTTCATTTCCGAGACAGTTCGTTTTCACTTTTAAAAACCCGTACAATGTGTACAATATTAGTTTATATCATTACCGCATGGACATAAGATGACCATTATAAGTTCTTTCATTCGAGTTTTTTTATGATGTTTTTATAACTGAGATATTTTGATTAGTAGCAAATAATACTAAAAGGTTATCTTTCCACATTCAAAAAACTTATCGGGACTACATTTGCAAAATTACCAACGCGGGTTGTTCTGGTATGATCTTGTAATTAAGAAATCTTACCATGCTCGATGCTTATGAACAGTTTTGCTTAAGTTAATAATTTTTATTAAATTCTACTACTTTTAAAAACGGATATAAGGAATATCAGTATATAAACCTGATCAAGATTGGCACCTTTGTCTAGAAGCAAAGATACGATATCAGTCCGACCTTTCCTTGCGGCTGTCTTCAATGCATTGGACTGGAAAACAAATGTGATAATAAGGTGTATGTACACAATAGAAAATGATATGATAAAAGTTTTATGTACACGATGGAAAATAATATGATAATAATTTGTAAATTACGTTTAATGTTTATTTTTAAAATTCCACCTAGCGCTAGGCTAGTTACAACATTAGGCCTAGGCTAATCCTACTGTATGTATACGATTTTTATTTAACGGAATGGAGTACTAGGCATAATACAATGTATCTTAATGTCAATCTAAATCTGTTAATATATGTTTGACGTCGAAGTGGAATATTTCAACGGAGAACAAACTATACATTTATTTACCAGGCTGTGTCCTTAAGACATGGAGCTACATGTATAATGGAGTACATGTATATGTATGCAATTTACAAACACGCATGCACCGGGTGCATGTAATAAAAGCGTGAAGGGCATTAATATTGATACTGTTTTCATATGTTGTATTTGAATTAAACTTGTTACAAAATCATGGGATTGTAACTGTCATCACGTAGTAGAGTTTACAATGCGATGCTTATTTAGTTTCACACTCATTTCAAATGTTAACAAGAGGCCCATGGGCCTTAACGGTCACCTGAGTTAGAATATATAATGAAACAAATAATGAGAAAAATAAAGACATATAAGCACTATATGCTGGGCCTTGAAGTTGGTCAGTGATTTATAATTTGACATTTTAGACTATGAAGAGTATTTGCTTCCATCAAACCTGTGAACTTAGAAGTATCTTTTAAAATTTTAATCATTTTGACACTGTTTGATCCTGCCCCTCTGGTCCCCCAGGGGGTCATCGAGGACTGATATGGATGTTAAAATGCTATATCTTAGGCTAATCATTCTAACCAAGTTTGACTCATTTCCTATGAAAAATGAGCAAAAAAAGCTCATTAATGTGCTTTTCCTATATAAACTATAGTAAACTTGACCCCCTTCCCAAGGGGAAACATGAGACCCCAGGGTCATATAATTTACATTTTTTATAAAATACCTTAAAGGGACTAAATCGCTAAAAAAATCATGTAATAAGAGATAAAAAAAAACATAGGACTAAAATTAATTGTTAAAGTTGTGTACTTTGTGTTAATAACAATATTTAAAAGTTTGTATAACAATTTTGTTCAAATGGAGAAAAACTGAAAATAAATAGGAACGACCTAGTTACTATTTCATATTATTATCTTTCGGCGAGTGTAAACAACCCCTATGTGCATGCATAACGCGTGGACATTCAAAATACCCGATCGAAGGAAATATCATCTGTCTAATGGACATATCTGTTATCGACTGAAAACACAAATTTATCGACTACAGGTTCCTGATTACTGTATTAATCTAATAGACGTTGAAACGTATGCAAAAGTTTTGTGAAGAGTTTTTAAGTGTAAATACTCCTATACTTTACAAGTTTTTGTAGCCATAAAGAAGGGTTTTCATTATATTATATGGTTTTATACTTGCTTCTACCATTATTTTATTTCCATTTGTCATGATATTATGTACTATTCCGCTAAACCTGCCAATATTATTAGGCTTTTAAAAAAATGGCCTAATATATAGACTTTATAATAAGGAAAATGTGGGGAAAAACTAATAATATAGGCATATTTAGCGGACTAAGTAAGTACATGTATTTCTTTTATCATTTTATCCAATCTGATTAAAATACATATCCTTATAACCACTCCGTTATATAGAGGATCTGAGAACATTCCATAAAGGATCACGTTCGGATGAAATTTCTACCACGTGTACTTCAGATCACATACATTTTCTAAACATTGCTACGTCAATTGATAACGCCATTTCGTCCCGGTATACATATACATTTAGCTTTTTTGTGCTCTTTGGGCGAATTGACAACGTACACGAGAATAATTCGGACAGCTTTTTCAAATTATTTCGTCCCCAGTCAAGATTCTGGCAGTGCCAGTTTGATTGGCCATTTCCAAAGGTCATCTTGACGTGACCCCTAATGGGATGTGGTGAGATCCTCATATCAAACGTAGTGATAATAATGATCTGTATTTTAATCAGATTGCATTATATCAATATTTGACATTCCGTATACCTTGTATATCCTTAGTTATAATGTCTATCCGTCTAATGGGCATTCTCTATATATCTCTAGTTATACATGTAGTCTTTATCCGTCTAATGGACTTTCCTTACATAGCCCTAGCTATAATATATATCCATCTAATTGAAATTCCCTATATGTCCTTAGTTATAATGTCTATCCGTCTAATGGACATTCCCTATATATACCTAGTTATAGTCTCTTTTCGTCTAATGGACATTCCCCTACATGTCACTAGTTATATAACTTTTTTTCATCTGATTTACTAAAAAAATCAGCCTAACTATATATCTTAATTGTATGTGTACTTGTATGTATTAAAAGCAAAAATATACCTTACATATACATTTTAGACCTATGTATATGTTTGCTTAATAATATACATGTACACCTGTATTCATGTATAATATATACATAATTAACGGATGAAAATACCTCTCACTTCTTGTCATATTTCCATCAAATACTCAAAAGCTTCATAGAACTATGCTGTATTACTTGGCAATGTAGATACAGGGGAGTAGGAAGCGGGTGTGGGAGTTGGGGGTCACAAGGGTGGGGGGTGAGGGGGGGGGGCAATTGCCTCCCCGTTTCCCAGGACGAAAGCAAACATTTCTTGTTGCCCCCCCCTCCATTTTCGCCGACTGAAATGTTCTAAAATTGCACATTTGACAGAAAAAGGGTCATCCTGCATATTTTCGTGAACTAGACTAAAAATGTCAATCAGGAGATTCTACGTACTATTTAAAAAAATGTCTCTTAAAAGATTCATCTGTTTATATACAATGGCCCGTTTGAGCCTGTCAAATTACAACTACCTGACTGAATAAGTTGTACGTTTATAAATTGACAAAGTGTACATGACCATTTACTCTAAATTAGTTGCACATTTATAAATTGACAAAGTGTACATTACCATTTACGGTGGGCAGGCAAAGTATCGACTTGAGTTATTGGGAGAATGGGGAATGCTAGATTCCAGTCTTGACCTTTAGTTCAGTTTTGATTGATATTCCTGCGAAAATGTGAGACACAAAAACAATGGAACGCAGGCTATCATCAATTCGACATAACATATAAATGCAGTCAGTTAAATATATAGTATGTGGCCTTCACAATTTTATTTTTAAATATACAAATGAAACTTACATGTTGTCTTGAAAACATTACCTCAGCAGGTATATTTGTCTGTATACGGAAAACAACACGGGAACGTGGTCTGCGTTTTATTTTTAGTCACGTTATCGCTGCAATATCAATCAAAGCTGAACTAAAGGTCAAGACTGGAATTCACCAGGCTCTCATAATAACTCACATCGATACCTTGCCCTGCCAACCGTAAACGGTTCATGTACACTTTGTCAATTCATAAATGTACAACTACTTAAGAGTAAATGGTCATGTACACTTTGTCAATTTATAAATGTACAACTTATTCAATCAGGTAGTTGTAATTTGACAGGCTAAAACGGGCCATCGTAGTTTATATGACTTTAGCAAGACAATTAATTCATTATTATATTTTGGGTTAAACATCAATGTGCCGATGGTGTGAAGCCAGTATGTTCAGATCGAGCAGAGTTGCATAGATATGACGGCATTCACAATTTACCAATTCTTAATGCAGGTAACTTTAAATAAAAAAAATATTTTTGTTAAGAACGCTTTAAAATCATTTAAAATATAATCGTAACACTCATCACAGCCATTCTAAATCGTAATATTTTTACACAGGGGAGGACCCTGGGGACCTCAATTCACAAACTCCCCCAATATCGTGGCGATGCAAGGACACTCCACATATTCATCTTAAAAAAGCATTCGTAAAATTTATAAATTCGTAATGTATCTCCCCGGGGGGGACTCCCGGGACCCCTTAACCCACAAGTTTCTCGGCGTTTTCAAGCGCTCCGCAGAATTCATCAAAATGCCATTCGTTAAAATCATCCTTTAAGCCGACATTATTATATTTCGACGTAATAATTTTTCTTCGTTAGGTTATTTCGTTAGGCCACCCAAAAACCACCCAAAAATATTCGCTCATTTTGCGCTTTCATGACAAATTTGGCGTATTCAGTAGTTTCCTTTTTTCGGACCGCCCTCTGTCTTATAAAATATGTGTACTAGGATATCTAATTTACGATATATGAAAAAAAGTTTATAAAGTTTAAAATGGTTGTGTGTTACGTTTCTTTCCTACGCCACTGAGATAGGCTGTAAAATGTATCGGCTATACACGCTTAATTTTCAAAAATGGCCAATGTAAAAAACCGATAAATTTATAAGTTGCCACTTAGTGGTGTTATTACATCTATTATCCTTTAGCCGGATGAGATTTTTCAGCGACCACGATTCCGAACTCAAAGATTACACTCGGTTCTTTCCGTTGTAATAACATTCAATGCCGGGACAGATACAATTTCTTGTTGTGTTTGCGGCGATATTTTAAAAAAACGTTGATAAACATTGCCAAATAGTTCAAATTAATTGTTGTAATTTTGAAAAACTTTTCTAATTTCAGGTATATTGAACGTTTGTAGGAAGCATAAAAGCACTTAGGGGAAATTGAGTAAAATAAAACCTTAATTGATTTAGTAAACTTTTAAGAACATTTCCATCTCTTAAAAATTTTGGATTATAACTATTTACAGTATTTTAGAAAAAAATCTATTTTTGAAGTTTTAGCCTATATTGGACACCTTTTTTGGAACCCCGCCACACTTCTGCCCAAGGGGGCAGGCCTGGGGGTCCATATATGGATTATGATGTTCAAATATTGGCTATATCAGGCTTATAAAATTCTAACCAAGTTTGGAATCGTTTCCCAATGAAAATTGAGAATATTTATTTCTTTATTAAATGTCGTTTTCTTTATATACAAACTATAAGAAAAAACTTTTTAAAACCCCTCCCCCAGGGGGAAACAAAAGAGGACCCCAAGGTCATATAATTCACCAATTTTTGTATAAAGGACCTTAAGACGTTTCTATCTATGAAGATTATTTGATTCTACCAACACATGTGAGTAGAGAAGAAGCTTTTTGAAATTTTACTCAATTTTACCCCTTTTGGCCCCTCCCGCACCCCCCTAGGGGGTGGGGACCATATCATTCACAACTTTGATTCGCCTTATGCCTTAGAAGGTTTGTGCAAAATTTCATTGAAATTGCTTCAGCAGTTTTTGGAGAAGAAGTCGAAAATGTAAATTGTTTACGGACACACGACAGACGACGCACGACGACGGACGACGATGGACAAAAGGCGATTGGAATAGGTCACTTGAGACTTCGTCTTCGGTGAATTGAAAATCCAGAAAGATAATAAAACAATTATAACATTTCGATTTCGGTCAATACATGGTTTGTATAAAAAACTTATCGACCTCGGACTACGCCCTCGGTCAATATCTTTTCTTTGGTCGATATAACCATGTATCGACCTCACCAAAATGCTATATTTGTGTTTTTATACACGATATAAATTGATATGTTAATAAGTTGTATGTACACAACATAAAATAATACGATTATAAATTGTATGGGCATGATATAAAAATAATATGATAATACGCTGTGTGTACACGATAGAAACTATTATGATAATAAGTTATACGTACACGATACTAATTTGTATGTACGAGATAGTATCGTTTACAAACAATATTAATACAATTATATAGTGGCCATAATAGACATCTTTCATTTTGCCCGACACGGAGTACGGACACCGACACCGACACGGACTTCCGAAATTTGGGGGCCGTCACAAAATGTAAAATTGACAAAAATTGTTACAAATACGT
The DNA here is from genome assembly GCF_041381155.1 of Argopecten irradians. Classification (NCBI taxonomy): domain Eukaryota; kingdom Metazoa; phylum Mollusca; class Bivalvia; order Pectinida; family Pectinidae; genus Argopecten; species Argopecten irradians. The sequence continues at coordinate 26,246,609 of NC_091146.1, forward strand.
TATATTTATATAAATAGAATATACTTGCCGTGTCGTATCTTTTAAAGTTAGACATTATTGCTGGAAGTAGTTTAAATGGTATCATTTTCTTTCATTTTATAATGTCAGGTTACACTGAAGATCAATCAAATGAAAACTCAATTAATATAGGCGGTACTAATTATACAAATTCATTATACATCTGGTCATTTGATTGATTCTGCTTAAAATCAGATGATGCAATCAAATTTCGTGTCTTTAAAACATACTTCAGGTATAATTCGATACATTTTTTGTTGATATATTGACATATACAAATATGTACGTTCTTAATATTTTGAAATAAATTGAATACTGCTTGCAACTTTTATATAACTTTAAATGTGTGATTTCTTTCAAATTTGTTAATTGTGTTCATTGTTTAAGTTTATTAATTAATCTGACTCGAAGGGACAGGATGACCTATTGTCATCATACACCGTCCGTCGTCGTGCGCCGAGTTTGTTCAAATAAATGACCTTGACCTTCATTCAAGGTCACATGGTCAAATAGGCTATAATTATTTAAACAACATCTTGTGAATAATGAAGAGGTTTAGAGACCTGATATTAGGCCTGTGGCATGCTGGGATGAAGGGCTACCAAGTTTGTCCAAATGAATGACCTTGATCTTCATTCAAGGTCACGGGAATCAAATAGGCTAAATCTTTAAATGACTTCTTCTCAAGAACCAGAAAGCCAAGTGTACTAATATTTGGCAATTAGCATGCTTGGATGAAGGGCTATCAAGTTTATTCAAATAAATTACCCTGATCTTCAGTTAAGGTCACGGGCGGCAAATAGGCTTAAATCTTTAAATGACTTCCTCTCATGAACCAGAAGGCCCAGGGTACTGATATTGGGCATGTAGCATGCTGGGGTGAAGGGCTACCAAGTTTGTTCAAATGAATTATCTTGACCTTCAATCAAGGTCACAGGGGTCAAATAGGCTAAAATTTTAAACGACTATGTTGTACTGTACTAATAGTCAAATGACCGTTAAGGCCCATGGGCCTCTTGCTGATATGATATGCTTGATTCGCACCTCAATATGGTCGTCTGCTACAGCACTGTCCTGTCTCTATGCACGTGAAAGCTGACCTACCTGTGTCATGCTAGAGTGCATATCCAGACCGATATCGTATAGTTTTCATTTGATAGACAGGCTTTTGACTATTGATAAACGGACGACCTCTATATGTGTATACGGTATTAAACATATAGAGGTTGTTGTATATATACAGAGTCGAAAGCCTGCGTTTCAATAGTGACAGTGCATGGCCGGTAACGATTTCTGATATATCTTATTTGTTTGGTTTAAGTACATACATTTTCAAAAGTGAAATTGAACAGTGGCTTAGGAAGATAGACCGTAACGGGCGCAAAGGATTTTTGACATCCTTGATTATAATTATATAATTAATTAGTTAATGACTTACCCGAAATTAAAAGAAATAATTGAACACATAACACGTGCTTTCGCATAGTAAATACATATTGAAGGTTACCATGTGCGCACATTTCATTTAGACGATTGGACGAGCTACGCAATGCATTATGGATAAATATATACATGTAGCTAGGTTTTTTTTCATTTCCTTATATATTTCCTTACACTCATTTCTATTGGTTAAATCGTGGAAATTATTTTTCCATCGACCGAAAGAATTGTACGTCAAGTATTATAACTACCTAATACAGAATATTCTCGCAGGGAATTTCAAAAGCGGCGCAGTCATTGGCCAAACTGAATTATTGGATAAGAAATTGATGTGCCACAACTCGATTTGTTAATAGTAAAAATAAATAAAATCACGGAAATTTATACTACATTGGTACCTGATTGAGTTATCTGAATTAAATTATAATCATTATCCTATTCTATACACATATAGTATGTTCGGATAAGTATGGAATGAACATGAAAAAGTAAGGCGAGTTTAATTTATTAAATTTGTTTTTTGAGACAACCCCCGAATTTTGGAAATCCGTGTCGGTGTCGGTGTCCGTACTCCGTGTCAGGCAAAATGAAAGATGTCTAATACTCCGTTACGCAACGCTATTGTCATTTCTAAATTACATTTTAGTTAATAACATGTTAGCCATATCTTGTCCAATGTAGTAATTTTTATGTTTGAACGGAATCAAATTTAATATTTATTGCCAGCAGAAACAGTTGTTGTTTCTCAAGAAAATGCCAATGCCTGGTTGTCTTTGCCTGTTAGAACAAGTATCTAGCATGCATGTCTCGTTGGCAAGTACAAATTGATAGGGACTTATTGATCAATAACTCCACAAATATACAAATTATATTTAACCCAAATCCTTACCTTGTGAATGTCCGCTCCCCTTTCAATAATAAACCTAACTACGTCCATGCTACCTTCTTTCACTGCCTCATCCAGAACATCATCCTGGACGACACATAAAATGAATCAGTAGCAGTTACATTAATACGTCTACAATACTTGGAATATCGAAGCCTTACAAACATACACAATATTTATGTTTATTAATTTTCTGGGTTTCTTTGTCACCTCTCATTGGTCAAAAACACGCCACGTGATCACCGATAAAAAACTATATTGCACGATTTCTCCGGAAGTGGTTTATAAAAAAATCTATAATGCACGATTATTTTTTAGATAACCTTATCGTCAACGTTGCCAAAACGGTTCGTGTTCCTGGCGCTTTGAAACAAACGCTTTGATGACCTGAGTTTGAAGCGTAACCTCAAAATGTGACATACGACGTTGATTGTTTTGGTTTCTAACAAAGATAATGATGACTTCCAGCTGATGACTACAGTTTAAACTTTTTTAATTTTCAACATAAACACGATAGGAGAGTAGGAAATAATCGAATAACATTCATTAAGCATCTAGAGCCATTGAATTGTGAATACGTTCGATGTTTATTTTTAAAATTCCACCTACGCTGCTTACAACATTAGGCCTAGGCTAATCCTACTGTATGTATATGGTTTGTATTTTACGGAATGGAGTACTAAGCATATGATAATGTATCTTAATGTCAATTTGAATATGTTAATATATGTTTGACGTCGAAGTGTATTATTTCAACAGAGAACAAACTATACATTTAATTGACTGTGTCCTTAAGACATGGAGCTACATGTATAATGGAGTACATGCACATGCATGCAATTTACAAACACGCATGCACCGGGTGGGTTCATGTAATAAAAGCTTGAAGTGAATCAATTGATACTGTTTTCAAATGTTGTTTTTGGATTATACTTGTTACAAAATCATAGGATTGTAATTGTCATCACGAAGCAGAATTTACAACGCGATGCTCATTTAGTTTCACACTCATTTCAAAATGTAAAATATCAGAAAAGAATTATAAAACAATTATAGCATTTTGATTTCGGTCAATACATGGTTATATCGACCACAGAAAAAAATATCGACCTCGGTCCATATTTTTTTCTTTGGTCGATATAACCATGTATCGACCTCATCAAAATGGTATATTTGTATTATGTTACATAATTTGTTTACACCAATCTATATATGGGAAATATAATATCTTCAACTATTATCCCGACCGTTCAATGAAATCTTGTTATATTGCACAGTTCGAGGTTATATTGCACGCTTCCATGGAAACGTTATATTGCACGGTTCGAGATGTTAAATTGCACGGCTTGAGGAACACCTCGGTGTTGTTGTCAAGTTTTGAAGAAAACTTCCGAGGAATCGCGCGTAACAGTGAGTTACGTTATTATGACGTCACAAAGGTTCAAGCTTAATTTCGCGCTAGCTTTATAGATCTCGAATCAAGCACGTCATGTAGATGTTTATAGAGCAGAGGACTGACACGGCGAATGTATTAGATTAAAAGGCTGCATTGAGGTCTGATAATGTTAAAGAAGACAATAAGACATCCAGACCGGAGTTACAACGTGACGTACGTGGGCTATACATCAAATTTAAACATGATTTGAAGCTTTTCCGTACGGTACTGTACGATGCTGATGATTTTGTTAAGATATTGTCGTATTAGTTTTACAAAAATATTCAACTGAGAAATTGGTGATTATGTAATAAAACAAATATTTCATGGGTTACTGTGCTCTAGTTCATAATATTTAACCCGAGGTGGTGGTAATCAACATATGTTATATTGCACGAGGCCGAAGGCCGAACCCATGAAATATTTGTATAATATACAATAAGGAATATTTGTGATGTTTATGTTTGTTTTCGGACCATTGGTGTTGAATTTAATTAGCTATACTTAACACAAAGATCCCAATTGGTTTTTGCTTCTTAATTGTATTGGATTTGGTGAAGATGTATTCAAATACACAATCTATTCAATTATGGGGACATATAGACGTCATATTGAATAAAACTAAATCATCAGGTTTCACTGGTTTTAAGTGAATAAAACAGATTCAGTTATCTATATCCAAAGGAATGTCACTGTTCCCAAATAGGTAGTTCATCTACCCATCAGTATACAGGGACTCCAGAAATGTCCTCCAAAAGGCTTTCCAGTTCTGCCAAAGAGTTATTGCTTTTATCTACAAGGCTATCTAAATAACAGGAGTATATATCTGTTTTGGCGACAATAAATTGGTGGAATCCAATGCGGTGCCCACAGCCAAAGCAAGAATTAACATTATTTGATTGGGGTGATTGGGGTTGGTTATTGCTTCAGTTTAATCGAGTAGTAAAAATAAATGACTGGCAAGGTATATACAAGACTTATTAATTCATGAATGCCTAAGAGATGCTGCATTAAAAGTTCTAACGATGTTGCCCACTTAAGAATATATTCTCGAAAGTCTAGTAAATAAATTGCAAAAAAGTATCTAATATGAAAGAATCGGTTTGGACTGCAAGAAAGAAACTGCAGGGATTTCGGACAAAGATCGGAGACAATAAAGGAGTTCTGTTTTTTCACGAAATTCTAGTGTTGAAACTAAAACTATCAAACATTCCGATCGGAATGCATCTTATCGAAGTCAAACAACCCTGTGTATACCTATCTTATAAAAACATGTTCCAATAGTCATAATTAACTGACTATCCTGTTTGGTTGTTGAAGCCGTATCTGTCAAAAAGTGTTTTAATTTCCCAAGTAATACAACTCAGTTTTACGTACAAGATAATAAATTGAACGTATAAAACACTAAGGTGTACATAAATGATAATATTCCTAATAATACTCTATTAGATACCCACGTTTCGCGGGCTTCTGAGATATTGTTTGACCTTTAAGTGAGAACGTTCTAGAGATTGTTTATTGAAAATTTTGTATATTCATTGGATAACATATAATTACTATGAATTAATTGGATTTGTCAACACCTTACTTATGTATGTTTTCCTCTGACAATTTCATCATATTCTGGTGCGGGGACATCTTTAGTTGTTAATAACTTTAGATATGAATATCATAAACTGAGCTTTTGTTTGTTTGTTTGTTCAATTATTTTAACGTCATATTAACCGTCAGGGTTATGTAAGTAAGGAGTTAGTAAATTTAACAACAACAAAAAAGAAAAAAATCTTTCAAGAATCCAATAATTGTTAGCGTCTATCATTTACCTTAGTCGATACTGGCGAACATGTCAACTATTTCTATAAGAACTGGGTTTTCCGATATATGTAGAAATTTAATGTTCCCTTAGACGGAATTGTCCCTTTATCATCTTTGGGATGAGAAAATTTTCCAAGAATAAAATAACTATAAGCGCCAATCATTGACCTAAGTTGATACTGGCGAAAATATCAACTATAAAACCATATCGTGTTAAATTTGACTTCCAGCTGACTTAGATCAATGACCTTTGTTTTGTTTATTATACGGTTAAAGTATGGAGTTGTGGGATGCAGCTATTTTTGGTTTCAAGGGACAAGGTGATGGAAGCCAGAAACTTTACATACCCCTTTATCATATATTTTATCTATTTTAATATACCAATACACACAAAAGCTGTGATTTGACAGAAAGACTAATATATCTCGCTGGTTATTATATCACATTTCTGTATTGTGAACAATTTTACATTTCTCTGAAATAACAAGATTGGAATCATTCTGATATTCTAAATATTATATAATAAACAAAAATAAAACTTCCATTGAACTGTTTATGTCTATTGTTTATGTTTTTGTGTGCGTATTGAGAGGTTTGATTGGTGTTGTTATAGAGATAAATCAGTAACTATGGTGTTATATGGGCTGAAATAGTATCGCGTATGTACGAAATGGGACATGCATTAATGATTCCCCATATACAATAAAAGTTGTACAATTTCTAAAAGTTTCCCTCTAGATATACCAGTTTGAAAATCTTAAGTGACCTAACTGGCTATTAATAACATAATTATGGTATACAGGTTGCCAAGCCTAGGCAACAGTTTGAAAGCTTTGAAAGTTGTGTTTTTAGCCAACCATCGTCAGATGGTGGGCTTTTCAAATCGCCTTTTGTCCGTGGTCCGTCCGTCCTTCCGACCGTACGTTAACAATTATTCTTATCGCTATTTCTCAGAAAGTACTACAGGAATTTTTCCCAATTTTCATAGGTAGGTTTCCCTAGGACCCTAGTTGTGCATATGGCATTTTGGAACTGATAGTTCAACCAGATCACCGTAAGGCAGCCATCTTGGATTTTGACAGTTAAAGTTTGTTACCGCTATTTCGCAGAAAGTACTTAAAGGATATTTCTACAAATGAGGAGTGTCAATTTGGGCCCTCTGGTGGCCATGACCGATAAGCATTATTTTCGTTTACAGATACCCGGGGTTTAGGACATCATGATATGATCAATGATTAAGGTCAGGTTGGAGTCCCTTGCCTATTATGTGAGGTTAAAAAGGAAGATCAATTTTTGAAAAGTAGAGAAAGGATCCATCTTTCAATTGTCAGCCGTAGATCACTCTTTGGTGGGCGCTAAAATCCCTCTGGAATATCTTGTTTATAAATATTATATATTGGTGAACATATGATATAGAAATAAAGAGAATTTGTGTTGGCGTCAAAATCGGCCCTTATTGCACCTACTCCTTTTGTTACAATCCATGAAGAACTATAGGACTTGTAGCGATTGAAATGATGTATCCTTATAACCGCTATTTGGCCCCGGCACGCCCGTCCTGCCTCCGGAGGTCCGAGCCAAAATATATAACTCTATTCTGTTTCCCCAGAGGATGTTTCTGACCGAATTTAGTGTACATTCCAAAGCATGCAGAACCCTATGACCAATCGCTACTTAAAGGAGTTACCTCTATTTCCCCATTTGGGCCCCAAACTCTATTCCCCTTCATTTCCCGAAAATGTTTTTGGCAAATTTGGCTACATTCATGCATGACTCTATGACTAGAGCGATTTAAGGGTATTTTCTCTATTCCTCTATTGCGCCCGCTCCTCGTCCCAGAGCTTAAAATTATACAAACTTTATTCCTCTTTCCCAGATGATGTATCTGGCCAAATTTAGTTACAATCCATGTAGAACTCTAGTAGTGATTTAAATGATTTACCTCTATTTCCTCTAATTTGGGCCCCACCCCTCCTGCCGCTAGGATGGGGAAGGGGGTAGTGTTCTGCTTATCCAGGCCATATGTCTAACCAAATTTGGTTATAATCTATAAATAACTCTACGATAGGTAGCGATTTCAAGGATTTATGCTCTATTTCCCCTATTAGACCCGTCCATCCTGCCCCCGGGGGACATAGCCAAAATTTATACAAAATTTGTTCTTCTTCCCAAGACGATGTTTCTGGCCGTATAAGGTTACAATCTATGCAGAACTATTTAACTAGTAACGACATAAAAGGATTTACCACTATTTTCTCTACTGGGCCTAGCCCCTCCTATCGGACCAGTTAAGCTAAAAACTGACCAATCACAGACTTGCAAAAATCATTTTAGGCTACATTCTCAATTCTCAATGACGTAATATCAACCCCTTGATTAATATCGCAACAATAAGCAGGTTGATAGGTTTATTAAGCCGTGTTAACATTTCGTTCAAGAAATACTAGCACAATAAGCCAAAATTTTCGACTCACATTCAGATGGCTGTTTAAAAAGTAAATAGAGTACTGGATTAATTAGAAGAACATTAAAGTATATGAACAAAACTATTTTTTACACCTGTACGAATCACTAGTAAGGCCACATCTAGAATATGCCTCTCCGGTATGGTCTGGTAATTTTAAAAAAGACACACAAGCCATAGAAAATGTCAAACGAAGAGCAACTAAACTATTGAAATCAATTACAGACGAATCATTTACTGAAAGACTTATCGAGTTAGGACTACCAACACTCCAATATAGAAGAGCAAGGATGGATATGATCGAAATCTTCAGAATCATAAATGATATTGACCAATGTCACAAAAACAATCTATTCAGATTTAACAGTCTAACAAGAACTAGAGGTCACTCCAAAAAACTCACCAAGAAGTTCAGCAGGCTGAAGATCAGGAAACTATCCTTCACCCAAAAGAACAATTATTACTTGGAACGACCTGACTAAGGTCAGCGACCTGACTAAGGTCAGCGACCTGACTAAGGTCAGCTTTTTTCAGCGAACACACTGAACGAGTGCAAATCTAGACTAAACAATCTCTAGAAAAAGAAAATAAAGTTCTGTCCCGACTGCTACTACGGTGAACCAGAACCGGAAGACAATCATGAAAATTGGTCAGAGAGGCATCAGCCTATTAATTTAAAACGACCTCGAAGACAGGTAACGGGTAACAGGTAACATATATGATTGATCATTGGATTTTATTGATATGCTGATGTAACAAAACATATGAGGGATAACATCATCATAGAGCTGGTGTTCTGTAATGACTAGATTGAATAACACAATATTGTTGTTTTTGTCTTATGCTTTGGTACATTTGTTTGTTTGTTTGATTAATTAACGTTCTATTAACAGCTATGGTCATGCAAGGACGGCCTCCCATGTATGCGGTGTTTTGCTTGTATGTTGTTCTGTATTGACTAGATAGAATAACACAATATTGTTGTTTTTGTCGTATGCTTTGGTACATGAACATGTACGGAGTCACGTATTATGTGTTCGTAGCCTAAACAAAATGTGAGGGGCCATACGCGTCTGAGACTATCAGCGAGTCATTGTTCATGGGTGACTGCACTTGAACAGGTGTGATACAAGTTGATAATGTGTTGTGTTGTCCGTGAATTATAAAGCAAATATAAGACCTCAAACTGGGTCAGGTAAATGCTAAAGGTCAGTGTCCACATTGATATCTATATAACGGGTACGAGGACCTCCTCCGGAGACACATACATGTAAAATATAAATACCTAACCGCTAGACCAAGGGTTTATACTTGCAATAGTCAAACCTGCATTCACACAATACCTACACTAAAATATGAAATTCATCTAAAGTGTTTTCTTTTCGGAAAGCGATAATTTCTATAACACAGCATGTGTGGCGAATTCAGAGACTTATACATACTAGCATTGATTGTAAACTATTTGTACACATGTATGTTTTTTTATTTATTTTTAAAATATCTTTTTATAAGTTAAAATGTATTTAGTGCTTGAATATATATACGTAATCACACATTTGTTTGGAAAATATTTATAACAATTACATATTTTCTAAGACAAGATGTCAGGAGAAAAAAAGATCTAGATATAAATATCTAGAATGGGGCGGAGACGAAACAGACGACGTCCAAAGACGATTCCGCTCACCTTATCCCTAGACTAATTTATTTTGGGATCTTTCGTTGGGTATATTGGAAGATATTTGTTAGCTGGACTATGAAATAACGACAGAGACGTTGAGATACATTTAACATTTAATTAGACATAATAACAAAACAATATGGGGTGTCGAGTTTACACAATAACATTATAATTATACCAACAGTCTAATGCCGCCCGCACTGTGACCCAATTTCCACACGGTGTACACACACCCGTCACAAAAGTTCCACACGGTGTACACACACCCGTGACAAAAGTTCCACACGTTGTACACACACCCGTCACAAAAGTTCCACACGTATTACATCGACATCACAGTTGATACACACGTTCATGACGTTAGGCAACCTCTTTCAGTTCATTTCGACGACACGTACACATACAGTTCATGGATACATCGCTCCTTCTTGAGTCGTTGTCTCCGACGCGCGTTCCTGTCACTCTCCAACTAACGCTGCCCTTCTTCTAAGTTCAGCGCATTCTCTTTCAACTTTACATCCGGTGAAGGGCGATAACTCCCCGACAAATACAAAAAAGGGAGCACAACACCATCTTAAACATGTCCATAGTGGTGTATAGAAAAGTCACTACAATTTATTCTGACACAAGCTATTTTTTTCATATTGATCAATCGTACTAAATCAAAATTGCGAGCATACAATAGACATCGCTTTCAGAATCCGGATAAATAAGCTACCGGAGTTCCGATCGACATCTATGATTGCATTCTGGCCTTTCGGTTACGCTTTCACTACGTTTACGTTTTTCGTTTTACGTTTTGTGTTTAGCGCTTGTCGAATTGCGTTTTTCGTTTTACGCTATTCGTTTTTTTTTAGTTTTCGTTTAACATTTCATTTGCGTTTCACGTTTCGCGCTCATTTCCAGGGAACGTTAGAATTTTCAAGTACTGCATATTTATTGCATTTATCATCATTTTTTGGCGGCTGTGACCCACTTGATGTTTTGCTGTCTATGCATAATTAAAACAAACTGAGGGCTTAGTCAAATGCCATACTTTTATATTTTGAAATGTACGTACACAATATAGACCGAGTCAAGAGTCTATTGTACATATTATTATAAGAAGATCGATTGCCATAGGACACGACATTTAAGGATCTCATATATTGAGCAATAAAGTTTTTAAACGAAAAAATCACTTTATAAGTGTAATGACACATCGGTGCTTCTAAAGCTAGAAACTTTTAGGCTATATACTATAGATAGAACACCATGCACGTGACGACGTAATTGCAAATGCGAAACATGGAAAATAATCACACATAGCGCATATAAATCAAAAGCAGTTTGAAATTTGTGAAAGTCGTGTCTGTCAAAAATGCATATTAATATCTTCACATACCCTTAGATAAACAAACATAAAGTAATATTGTATGATTCATTGATATTATATTCATATAGAAGATTGTAAATACTTCATATGAATAGAAATTGTTCATCGATTTTGCTTCGCGAAACATGACCAAAGTAAATGTATACCGATGAGTGTTCTCTTTACTTCAAATATGTTGTCAAGGAAAGGAGTATGGAATAGGAGTATCGAATCGGTGTTTCTAAAATTGAACACATTTTGCCTTATCATTTCCTATTTCCTAAATCAACTAACTTCATAACTAAATTGTTATTTTCCATGATTCGAAAGGATTTTTTTTTAAATTCAATATTTACATGTAGCAAATACCATGTAATGACCATGTAATGACATAATCCGTTACCCTTAAGATATACAATCTGCCAATTTTGATCATTAATAGGACCAAATAATGCAACAAATTCATTAAGTAGCTATTTACTATTATGGAACATGATCATTCGCACATTGCTTTGATTTTACCTACTAAGTAAATCAGTTACATTTATGCATTACGCTACAAATTGGTTTGAAAAACTAGATATATGAATGATAACTGGACAGCGACAACATATATGACGTGTGCGAGCCATTCGTGATGGATTTGAAGTTTGAATTCGTGTATTCCTATTATTGCCAACTAAATGGATTTCAATGCAGATGCATAATTCAATATAAATAATAAAATAAAATCTCGAGACATTTTTGCATTCATAATGAAAAGGAGTATCATCAAGTACGGACAGGCTGTTTTCGTCAACTAGTTTTCGTTATGGCTGGGAAGACAATGTCTCATAACGATAATTATGTCAACAGAAGCGATTGACAGTTTCATGTGATGAACAACTACCTTTGGTAATGTTATATAGTGGGGTTGCAGGGGAAAGTTAGCCAAATACTTACCTTGTTGACATCAACTCCGCTTTCAATGAGAAGTTTAAGAATGTCCTATGTTTTCTCTCCGCACTGCTCTTTCAAGTGCATTTCTCTGGAATACAAAGACAAACATTAGTAGTTACTCAAAACTGGTTTGCTATGTGCCAACTGGAACTTCCAACATAAATATCATAACGTTTCTTGATAAAATGTTTATTTATATGTATTCTTGTTTCGTTTTCCAACTGAACGTCAACAGGTGCATGCATTTAGCTTTCACAGATGATGAGGGAGGATACAGGATGCACAAGATTCAAATGCTTTCGATCAATTTTTGGATTAACACATAAACATCTTACGAAAATGTAGATATTTCCAAGAATAAGGTAACTGAAACCATATACCTTAGTCGATACTGGGAAATTTTTTAACTATAAACAATATCTTGTTTTATACGACTTCCGATTGTAATCAATATCATTTGTATTGTTTATTATACAGTCAAAGTATGGGATTGAGGGATAGGCCTAATTCTGGTTTTCCAGAACTTGTCCATTACCCGAGGCGAAGCCGAAGGAAATATTAAATAGTGCAATTAAATCCAGAAACTTGCTTTATCAATTAACCCCATACTTTAACTATTTTACTATGCAGATAAATACAAAGCATGTCCCCTACGTTATCTTTTCTACTTATAGGCATTCTGGAATTATATCGATATGTATTGTTAAAATTCTGAGAAGTCAACCACTTCCAGGTTGCCTACAATACAAATACAAATATATGTACATGCAGTGCACATATATGATGTGCTATTATTACACTATTACATTCTTCAAAACATCTCACCTGTACGATAAACATGACAACAAGTTCGGTGACAGTTTATGACCGATATTAGTCGTCGTTTAGTTACATCAATTAATTCTGCCCAATGTTTGCGTCATATGACAAATGCAGGCGTGATCGGGAAACAAGTTCCGACCACCTCAAAGCTGATTGGCTCGACAGAAAATACCCGAGTGTGGATATGTGCGCTAGCGTCTAGAGGTATGTTAGTTTGAAAGCGCACGGCTCAACGAGGATTTAGAAAAAGTTGGTAGCTAGTAAATTTAATCAAGTACCGTTTCTATAGTGTACAAAAAGTAAAGGTACATTAATTGTATTTATCAGCATCCTTTTGGCGGCTGTGTCCCACTTAATGTTTTGGCACCTATGTATAATTAAAGTAAACCGAGAATTTAGTCAAATATCATTATCTAATGTTTTAAAATGTACGTACACAATATAGATCGAACCAAGAGTCCTTAATTGTTGTTTAAAATTTGGAGTTTATAAATCAAATATCAATTCAATTATGTATTGTACATATTAATTACAAGAAGATCGATTACAATAGGACAACATGTTTAAGGATCTCAACGGTTCGGCAAAATAATTCATAGACGCAATATCGACTTTACAAATGTAATGACACATTGAAAACATCGAAGCTCTATATTATCTATATATCACCATGCACGTGACTACGTATAATCAACTGCAAAACAAACATATCGAATATACATTAAAGGTAATTTTCTGTAAAACAACGTACCCGACATGACTATACAAAGATAGATCATTAATAACTAAGTTCGCACAACGATAATTTACGTGGAAGACTTTATAGTGATGGACTATACAATACGGAAATATACAAAAATGAAAGGTTCGCAATAACAAAAGGCACAACCAGGGCATTTTCTGATGTATACAGAAAGTTTCAAGGATCAACGTTGAATGATTTTGGAGTTATAATCTGGAAACAAAAGGAAACAGTAATTCTGTATTTTTGACTAAGTTTCCATGGTAAGGGGAAAAAGTACAAAATGGAAGGTCCGTAATAGCAAAAGGCACAACTAGGGTACTTGTCTGATGTATATAGGAAGTTTCAAGGAGCTGCGTTGAACGGTTTTAGAGTTATAGCCCATAAAAGGATCTCGGACGGAGCCCAAAACAATAATCCGCGCAAACGGGTTTCGCGGGGAATAATAACATGACGATGATAGTAGACAATACCCAAAATGAGTTGGAGTTTTCTTCGCAAAGTTTTTGAATATTTTATTATTGATACTGGAATTCCTTAACCGTTTAGAAGAAAAAGTGATAACGGTATTGTGTTTAAATCTTAATTTTATAATTAAACACATATTGTAAAGGTTATCTATGCTGTGTCCATACAATTTATGTTTACCCTCGGTGTATTACCTAACGTGTTTCGTTGCATTCTCCTCTGGTTCAATGTTATTTGTATTGTTGTCTACTACAATCATGGGTTTTATTTAGCGAAGCCCATGTCCTATTGATACCACAATTAATATTGGGGATGTGGATGTGGCGCAGTGGCAGCAGAAGGCGCAGGTATGTTTGGCTAGGCGATTGGATGCCGTAGATTGTGAGTTCGAGGCCCGGATAGGGCACGAGTTAATAAAATTGCCATGCTTTGTTAAATTGTGTTTCTTTGATATTTACCACAATAAATATATATATATATATACATATATTTACTAGTTAGAATGTGTATCCTTGATGAACCAGTCTAATCGCTTATATAGACTTTGCGGTTATAAGAACATTCAAAGAGACAATTCATATGGAGTGCTAACTTTCGTAACAAAACCAACTGAAGTGCAAAATCATGACATAAATGTAAAGTTTCCACAATCATACAAGATCAACAAAGTGTACAGAGAAAAAAGATGTAGAACAAATTCCACAACCTTGTTAGGTGACCTTATTTTTGAATAAACCAATGAAATTTGCCACCTTCGTTATGATCAATACAATTACGCAGTTACAGCATGAACTGCAAGTCACCCATAGTAGTCAAAGTTCACGCACGAATTAAACAAATGCAATACACATAACACTGAGGAGTTGATGAAAAACATTTATAATACAATAACATGCATCTAAATAATTGTTAGAGTCACACTGGAGCACACGAGGTCTATTTGATTAGTATTATTCTGAACAAACAAATCTATATTCACTACCATATGCAAGAGTCTGGGTTCGGCATACAAGGCCATGTGGTACTGGCGAAAGCACCATTACCACATACATTTGACTACATTGGGTCTATTACTTACATATCACCAGATACACCACCTAATCAAAAATCCAACAAGAACTAGGTTAGTTTACCGTGAAATATTTATGTCACATGTTATAAATATACTCATACAGACCGAATTGTCCCTTATAAACCTAAGTATATATATTAAGACTATATACTATTAGATATATACTATCAAACTAGAATCATGATATTAATTATTTGATAAATAACTGTTTTGAATTTTTTCATGTAATCCATTTCAAGTCTTGATGACATCTTTATTCTGAATCAAGACATCAAAGAAAGAAGACTATTCAAAAATCGTTTTATCAGCAAAGGTACACAAATGTAAAAAATGTGTCATTGCATGGTAGTAAAATAAATAAATATTTTCTATGTAGATGATATTAGAAAGCATAGCCAACAAGATACTTAAGACATACAGGATCAGATACACGACAAATCGTGGTTTTTACTGTTTACATGATGAGCTTTGTGCAGCCAATATCGATTAAAGAGAATGTGACATAAGGGTACTATATCATAGCATCCAAGTACAGGACAAGCAAGAATTGGTTATAATTCCGCCTGCGTACCCTACCTACTGGTAATCCGATAATAGATTTAAATAACCGAAATTACAGCAACTGACTATATGGATCATATTGTTATGCAATTATTAGAATTATTCTCGATTTTTCCCCTCTAGCGCTTTGATGTAACAGTCAAAGGGTTAACAATTCAAAGTTCCATTGTCTATAAGTGTCCCTAAAGCTCTGACTAAAATAGGTTAGAACAGGGATAACTATTATGAGAACAGGTTTATGGCAAGTAAATATTCGGGTTTGTTAGAATGGTTAGTTGACGAAAACTTGATTGAAAAAATCATACAAAGGTAGGTTCACAGTGTTGACCAATTATTCAATATTTTGTGCACTCCACTATTAAACATACAAAAAACTCTTAATGAGGTTTTTCGCTTGAAAAACTAATAATTAATCACACGATATTTATAACTTTGAATATTGATGACTAATTATTGCAAGTGTGTGATCAAGGCCTAAGCTTGCACTAAGAATTATTAAAACCTAGGGTTCACTTTGGGTATGTACACGTGCATAAATGAAGAATGACGAGTTTTACGTGCCGTGACGCTAAATATAACGTTCCGGTGCACGAGCGTTTCGTCAGCATAAATTATGTCATTATTCAATTCTAGTAAAGGAAAACTATCCTACATAATATACCGCTGTAATTCACTCATATCATTCAATCATTTATCGTAAATTATTCATAGCTTGTTATGTGAGCTTAATCTGCCAGCAACCCCTCACACATTGCAAGGTAATAGAGTGTTATCTAACCTGCTAACCACCAAGTATTCATGATTCGAAAAGGGCTTGCTGATATATCCCAGCTTTGTTTGTATATTTGATTACTTCCTTATGTTTTTACCATACATAGCAATATATAACAATGATACATTTGACATTTTTGACATTTATAACATATATTTGCGTAAATTTGCGATGCGTACTTATCATAAAACGAATTGTAAAAGAGTAGATATGAAAATTAATTTTGCAAGTACTGAGATTACATGTATTTGATATTATTATGTATTTAAAAAGTCGTTAAGTATTATCGTCAAAAATAGAAATTAGAGTTAATCCTGATTACTTTTTTCGCTAGGAGCGTTTTATTGCATATTATGTGTTACTCAAAAAAACAAGTCTCGTACTCTTAAAACAATTATTTATCACAAATCAGCATGGATGTGAGCTTTATTAATGTTGGCATAGTGTGCATGTGCGTACATGTATTGATATAAACGAGAGACTGTTGATGTATAAAGATATACACAAGATATACGTTCCATGGCGGAAGCTAATTGAGTAGAAAACACCTACAACATGTTATCTGTCATATAACCGCTATATTGGCTAATCAGTGAGATTGACTACAGTCAAAATCGAATTGAAATTATGTGTCCATAACCTTATCCAGGCGGTGCATCTAACTTACTGAGAATAGTTATAGACCTGTGGCGAAAATTCTGTTATAATGGAATAACTTAGTGTTATAGTTCAAATGTCATGCAAATAGTCTGACCTTTTCATAGACATACACACACACTGCTGCGCGCACAACGCACAAAGTTGACAAAATTATTAACACCATAAAATATTTTGATTAATCATTCTGGAATCCAAATGGGAATTTTTATTGGTTTAAAATAACAAATTTTATAAAAAACGTACCACAAGACGGACTTGGGAAATTCTGTGGTATTTCGCAGTGTTCCCACTAAAATTAAATGACCGACGAAGATTTTTTCGGTCACGTGGGCCGCGTTCTTTCAAAGCAAATCTAACGCGGATTAGACTCCGACGAGAGGACCATACCACAAATGTGTGTTCGTATCTACGAACATACTGTTAACTATTTATTGAAAATAAATACAATGAAATAATGTAAAAGTTTTATATAAGCACATGCAAAGGATATACCAGAATAATATATCGTTGGATTGCGAGAATATCATGTTACCTAGACATGCATAATGTATAGATTATGTACAAGTAAAGTCCACTATACGAATCGAAGAAAAAGAATTAAACGTTACAACTACAGCTATGAGATAAAATCTTTATACACATAATACTATAAACATAATCTAAATGCCAACCAGCAGTAGCTGAGACTGAACATTGTACAAGCGACTTGCATCCAGCGTTTTAGTGTTGGTGAGTAGAACAGGTAGATCCTCCATTACACCCTCCACAGTTCAGTTTATACGCACATTTGTTATAAAAGTACCTTGTTGTTAATAATGTCTAGTTAAAAAATATAAAGTGCAGTTTGCACATATGACACTCCAATGTTCCATGTTGAGACACATATGTCGGCCAAACTGGATTTCAGGTATCCAAAATGGGCCAAAATTACACATTCCATGATATGCTGAATATAGATAGAGTAACCAAGCCAACATAATAACAATAAACACATTTTTATATTCGATTGAAACATGCTGAAATACTATTAAACCACAGAAATGACAGTTACGTCCTATCTCATTTTTGTGAAAATGATGGAAAACATATGAAATTCTTCATTTTTATTTCCATACAACAATACTATAGTTGTCCCATTAGTTTTCATCACAATTAAAACAATTTTACGAATACAACATTATTGATGTATAATGTTTGTGTATTACCACATGAACAACGATCGTAACTGTTAGCCCTGGATGGGGTCTGTCGTGTCATATCATATCTAACTGATCAAGAGTAATCATGAATTACACGGGATCTGCCGTGTCCCATCTTATCTGAATGTGTCCCATCTTATCTGAATGGTCAAGTAGTAATAATGAATAAAATGGGATTCAATCAACCGATATTTAGACATATTTAAGGCACGGTTGTTACCGTTTTAGGCCAGTCGACTTATATAATACAATACACGAGAACATTTACCAGTCTTCGTTTGAGTTCTACATCTACACTTCTACATCTTCACACACCACAAATAATCAACGACGTACGACCTACGAACTACACAAAGACATAAAACATGGCATGGATGTGACAGAATACTAGAATACACGTGTTACAAATCACCGTTTTATCGATACATAAACCTTACCACTGATTCTGAAGTAATTGTTTAGAAATAAAAATAACGCGTTTAAATATATCGTACCTCATTTGGATCTGCTCCGTGTTCCAGTGACACTTTAACGAAGTCTACTGTATTCCACCATATTGCGGAATTCAAGACCTGAAATTAAAATAATGTGATATGGCTTAATGGTATGTTATTGTCATGAATTTATTTAGATTTTTTTTATCTAATTTTCTCCCCTCCAACTTCATAATTGTCATACGTTATTGTATGATCATTAACAAATCGTAATAATGTTGCATAATTATACATGTCTTATCACATTAAATGACATGTGAATTCTTGATATTATCAAGATTATATCTATTTAAGCATCGATATCACTATTTATGAGGATACGAAAGACATTTTCTTTGTAAACTATGTGAATCCATGTGGCGGATTTTCACAAAAGTTTGCAAACACAATTTATTCTATAAATCGATAAAGTAGGAAAAAATGTGACATCAATGCTTATACTTAATTTTTCAGACTACTTGATAAAATAAAACATAGGATTCCATTGATTTTTCAATGATTTTTTTTTTCAACTCAACACGCAACATCGACATCTCTATTGTGACGTCAAGATAACGTCAGGCTTTCTCGTCATTCTCGGAATTTTTCTTCATAGTAGTATCCCTCACGCGCTTACATCCGGGTCATCGAGAGTGATTTACATAAGTTGTATAACTTGTTTCGTAATCGATGTAAAATAAATAAAGTTTATATTTATGAAAAAAAGAATCTGCCAATCAGAAAGTTGGACTTAGTATAAAAACAAATAGAAATTAATTCAGGTAATAAATGTCATATATGCATATCAAGCTTTGTATTAATATTATCTACGACATCCCGACGGAATGGAATCATTAAAGTGTAATTAGTTAGCTTATCATTAAAGTTTAATGGTTATTATTTATGCATTTTTCAACATTTATAGTTTGACGTCATAGTTATAATGCTACCTATCGGCCCGTAAAGTAATATGATAGCGTGGACAACAATATACCTTATTAGTAATTAACATTATGGATTTCGATGCATTAGCAATACAGATTTCACTAATCGAAAGCAATGACTGCAGGTGGTTATAGAGATAGTTTGAAACACAATAATTACCTGTATCACTTTTTTCATATTAATATTACTGTATGATACCAAAACATGAATATTTTAATACCATATTTAATACCGATAGTAGACTGAATATATCATCTTAAAAATCGTAGAAACGTCCGATCTAGGAACGTAGTATGGCTGTAATTTTTCAAACCACTCTGAGGTTCACACACTCAATCCAAGAACAAAGACTGGTAACAAAAAGTTAGTAAATCGGTTTCATGTTGCTAGATCCGGGTTATGTGATCTTAATTGGAGCGTTTCGTAGAATATATCAAATGCTTATCATAGACAATATTGCATTAGTCTAATAGAAATTTACACATATAAGCCATACTGACTTATGTTATTTTGTAATTATATATTAGATATAATTCGATATGATTTCGAAAATAGAAAAGTTTAACAACACAGGAAAGAATTTGTATAAACTGATGGGTTATAATCGGTTGATCATCATTATATTCGAGTGATGAATATTTCACATGTAGTCAATCAAACTAAACTAAACACAAAACACGGAACAATATATTAATAATAAAGATCATTTATATTCTTGTTTTTATATTTCAATTTTTAGTATGTTAAAACGTTTTATTTTGATAAGTTAACCAGAAATTGTGCGTACTGGAAATACAGTATGTAAAGGCTTACTTTTTCCGTGCTTACTGCCATTATCAAGATTACATGTTTTGTATTTCGTTATGTGTACGTACGTTTAGTATTACGCGATCGTTCATTTCGTTCGATTGTCTTCCACTGCGGATTGCGGAGTGTAAATCCAGTTATCATGTGTATCATTTTTGCGACCAACGCGTAATTATATAGATGTTTTGGTGAAACATTAGAACTGAAGTATTGAGAACATGTTTGAATATCTTTCTTTGCTGATACACCTTATATTTGTGTACCAGAAATAAACTGAAAAAACCCAACTAAAACTGTGTTGATATGTTTCAACAAACCATTTAATATTACATATGATAGGTTTCGATCTCTTACGGTATGTATGTTGTCATCTGTATCGGACAGATGACCATACAGCAAAACTAACTATAATAAGATAGTGAATAATAATAGCGCAGTGTAATAGTTTTGAAGACAACCCTTTTACATTTTGGATCTTTCAGAATACCAGAATACACGTCTTACAAGACATTGATAAATCGACACATAAAAGATAGAACAATGTTGCATAAGTATACATGTCTTACCACATCATATGACATTTGAGCTCTTGATAATACCAAGACTATATATATTTTAGCATTGGTGTCACTATTTTTCATCGAGTTATGAAAGAAATGTGTTTACAAACTGTGAATTATTCCAGCAGATTATCATAAAAGTTTACAAACAAAATGTATTTCATACCCCGATGAAGTTAAAACGTTTTGACATCAATGCTATTACTTATTTTTTAGACTTTTGTATGAAATAACATGTTAAGATGTACGAATGTATTGATTTTCCAACGGATTATCTTTTTCCGCATCAATACGTAACGTCGACGTCTCAATAGTGACGTTCTGATAAAGTCGGGTTTTCTCGCCATTCTCGGATTTTTCCCTTCATTTCCGCAATAAACTGTTATCAGCTTGTTACCAACTGTTACCATACAGTTGATATGAAGCCCATCCGGAAGGAAAATAAATATAACTATATATATAAGATAAACAACTATTATAGTAATCACATATAACGTTTTAGAAACCCTTCGGTTTTTATATTTTATATATCCCAGTGTCGGATTAAAGTGTTAAAATCGATTTAAATTGTTTTTCAACAGGAGATGGACATCTATAGCTCAGTTTGCTTCGTTTACAAATAAATATTATATACCTTAAATAGTGAAAGGGACTAGATCGTTAAAAACGTAATAAAAATGTAATGAAAGATAAAACGAATTATAGAACTGAAAATAATTGTTAAAATTGTGTACTTTGTTTTAATAACAAAATTAAAAAAGTTTGTATAACCATTTGTTCAAAATGGAGAAAAAACTTGAAATAGATAGAAACGACCTAGTCACTATCTCATATTATTATCTTTCGGTGAGGTAAACAATTCCTGTGTGGGAACATTCACTGAAGGAAATCTCATCTGTCTAAAGGACATGTCGGCTATCGACTGAAAACACCAATTTATCGACTACAAGTTCCTGATTTCTGTGTTAAATCTAATGAAAATTGAAACGTATGCAAAAGTTTTGTGAAGAGTTTATATTTTAAATATTCATATAGTGTACAGGTTTTCATTATATTATATGGTTTAATACTTGCTTCTACCATTATTTCATTTTCATTTGTCATGATATTAGGTACTAGTCCGCTAACCTGCCAATATTATTAGGGTTTTAAAAAATGGCCTAATATATAAATTTTATAATAAGGAATTATACAAATATTTCATGGGTTATTATGCTCTAGTTCATAATATTTAGCCCGAGATGGTGGAAATCAACAAATGTTATATAATATGTGTTGATTACCACCACGGAGGGGTAAATATTATGAACTAAAGCACAGAAACCCATGAAATATTGGTTTTATTGGCTTTAGTTGAATATTTTATAAAACGAATACGACAATCACTTAACAAAATCACCAGTATCGTACCGTACGGAGAAGCTTCAAGTCCTCTTGAAGATTGACGTATTACACACGTACGTCACGTTGTAACTCCGGTTTGAATGTCTTATTGTCTTCTTTAACATCATTAGACCTGTATGCAGCCTTTTAATCTAATACATTCGCTGTGTCCGTCCTCTGCTCGATAAACGACTACATGACGTGCTTGATTCGAGATCTATAAAGCAAGCGCGAAATCGAGGATGAACCTTTGTGACGTCATAATAACGTAACTCACTGTTACACGCGATTCCTCGGACAACTCTGACAACTACAGCGATTTGTTCCTATGGAAGCGTGCAATATAGCTTCGAACTGTGCAATATAACAATGTTTTATTGAACAGTCGGGACAATAGTGGAAAATATTATATTGCCTTAATTATAAATTGGTGTAAACAAATTATGTATCAAATATACCTAGTTATAATGTCTATCCGTTTAATGGACGTTCTCTATATATATATCCCTAGTTATAATGTCTATCCGTTTAATGGACATTCCCTATATATATATCCCTAGTTATAATGTCTATCCGTTTAATGAACATTCCCTATATATATATCCCTAGTTATAATGTCTATTCGTCTAATGGACATTTCCCTACATGTCACTAGTTATATAACCTGTTTCCATCTAATCTAATTAAGATGCTCCAACGCCGACAGAGCATAAATGATATTCATCATTTGAACAATATCTGGTGTTTAATCGTGTACATATGTATAATTATCACAAACAAGTATACAATAAATTCTTTTGCCTTTGGTGCATGCGCAATTTGTACTTAATTCTATATAGGATATAGTGCCATAGATTTTTTTAGGGATGGATTTCATTTTTTTTTCATATCTTAACTTGAATTAAAATTTGAAGCTCATTTTTTTCAATGGTGGTAATAGTGTAAAGTAACTAACTTTTGTAACTGAAGAAAAACACTAAATCGTCTGCTCCTATTTTTCATAGTGAAAAAAAAAACATTTGTCAGCGATGGAGCTTCTTTAAAAAATCAAACTAACTATATGTCTAAATAATATGTATATTTTTATCTATTTAAAGTAAAGATATACCTTACATTTACATTGTAGACCTATGTAAAATGTATATGTTTGCTAAAGTACCTATACACCTGTATACATGTATAATATATATATAATTAACGGGTGAAAATACCTCTCACTTATTGTCATATTTCCATCACATACTCTAAAGCTTCATGGAACGTTTGCTGATTTACTTGTCAATGATTTACTTAAAGGCTATTTCACTGAATCAGACCAATATAACAAATGTAATATAAGTGGCCTCTTATAGTGGTGTTATTACATCTATATCCATAAGCCAGATGAGATTTTGAACTCAAAGCTGCACTCGGTTATTTCCGTTATAAACATACAATGTCTACAGATACAGTTTCTTGTTGTGTTTGGCGATATTTTAACGTTGATAAACATTGTCAATATTTCAAATATGATGTTGTTATTTTGAAAACTTTCTAACTTCAGGTATAAGAACGTTTGTATGAAGTCAAAAGCCCTCAGAAATCTATGTAAATATAATGATTTAGTCCCTTTAAACTATTTCACTTTTATGAAACGATAAACGATAACTCATTGTACGAATTATCAGCATGAGTTATCAGCCCTCTCTTATTCATTCTTGGGTATGTTTTTCCAAATATACGTGATAAATGTTAATGGATCCGAAATATGTATTAAATAAGATGCACAAAACAATTATACGAGAGTGCTGGGAGGGGTATTCCATCCACTTCGATGACACCAATGTAACCAGGACGGAAATAAGTGCCGATAGATCATGTTGGGATTTGCAGTGATCAACCATTCAATATAAAATATCGTAAGAATTTCGTTTTAATGACAAACTTTCATGGATTCTTTAAGGTGCATGTCTTCCGTTATCTGGTGCATAATGAGTATTATTTCGACATGGCGAAATAATTCCGGAAATGACCATCATCAAGGCCGTAGGTCTTGATGAGGAATGTGACACGGCTGGGACCAAGTGTTACAATTTTTATTACAAAGGTTGATGTATAATTATTAATTTATTTGAAGAACAATATGTGATAAAAATGAATCACATCCAGCAACGACGCTTATTAGCATATAAAAACTAAAAAATTAGTGCTACGAATATATGTATGCCTTACTCGCAGATCTTACTTGAAACCGAAATGATATTGTTTTCCTCTATTAATAATTATCTGATTCAAAACTGGTATTTAATGGTTATGTATGAAGATAATATTCTTAGACATGCGCTGTTTGGGTAATTACAAAATAACTTTTGAAATCGATTTCCACAAGAGACCAAACTAGTGTACATACTTCTGGCATTTGCTTCACACCAATCAAACTTGATTTTTACCCTAAAATCTTGATAATAAGCCGCGGTTTATATATTTTTAGTAGGAAATCTCTGGCTTATTTTCAAGGCTGTCTTATTTTCGACATGAGATATTCTGTAAGGCATGATAGGCCTACTTACGGGATCGACTTTCTTTCGAAACCTTTTATTGGCGTTGGAATCAAAACAAACAACATAAAAATAACAATACATGAACCAATTATACATTTACAGAATAAATTTACCGTCAAAAATTTATAATGTTCCTTTTTTCTCCTAAACAAATCGTTAGGTCAGTAACACTCTCGATGCTTTTCACTGCCATTTAAATCAAAATAACATATTAGAACACTACAGAACATTATAACGATTTACAATGTTCACACTTCAGATAAGATAATGTCGGCATTTTTTGAGACAATTACCCTGCAAGGAATCGCAAGGGATGCAAGGCTGACTTTCAAGAGCGGCCTATTTTCAAAGCCGGCATATTTTCAAGATACATTTGACTGTAAGAAATCGAAGGCTTACTTTCAAGACCGACCTATTTTGGATTCAGGTTTATTATCGAGATTATAGAGTATTATAAATATGTATGTCTGGTTAACTCAAATAAAAGTACCGGTAATAAGTTATCTCTTGCGTGAGTTTAAGAACACAATACCAATATTTATCATATTACAAGGGTAGCAACTATCAAAGACAGAACCATAGAATTAGTGTCCCGAATGTAACAGAGGTAGTTTTTTCGGGTACATAAAAACATACGATAAATGGCTGCACCTTACACATTTATATACCAAGTTTAATGTATCTACCTTTGAGAGTCACATGACCACTTGAGGACAGTAGCACCGAAGACGACATCCTGATTGGAATCGTAAGACATCAAACAATTATATCCTTTTGTGAAATCGCGCAAAATTGTCAGTGATATCATATCATAAGCATTTATCTGGCAACATTGTACTTTCCTTTATTTCAAATCAAAAAGCAACGTAAACACAAACGCGAAAGGCACTTCACAGCAAGCACATGACGTCGGTTTGACGTCGAAGCGACGTTGGATTTTGGTCATGACCTCGGTTACCTTTATACAACGTCCCAGCGACGTCAACGTCCGACGTGTAGGCGACGTCCAATGTGACGTCTATATGACGTCGGATTTTCGTCAGTTTTCAATTAAATTTGATAGATTTTTTTTTTTTTCAAAAATCATACAAATATAGTTCATATTGATCGCAGAAGGTCTTTATGTCAGAAAATGTATTTTATTTTTGAATAGCAACATTTGGAATTAAACTAATGATTATCTCGCTCCGGTCTTTCTCTGACGCTTGCAAGGAAGATAAATGAGTCAGGACTAGTTCTACACTTCAATATATTATTCATTTATTGTTCATTTATTGTTCGTTTTTTTTTTTTGTATTGAAAAACATTATTGTTTATAGGTGCTTGGTGGATGCATATACCATTTCAAAATTCAAATTGCTATTGATACACTGATATAAACAATCCGTATTTCCGATCACTCGAGCGGTCATTTAATTCCTTTGTTTAGGTGCGCGCGCCTTTGCACAGCTCGGCAACAGCATTAACAGGAAATTAACTTCCTCTCGTTTTCCTTCTTGTGACACGATGATAAAGGACAGACAACCAAGGTAAGTTCTCAGATATTGCGTTTACATGTACATGCACACGTTCGCCAATATAATAGTCAAGCGACCGTACAGAGATCACATTATGTAATCGGATACTCGGCGAAGATGACGAAACCAATTGTGTTTAGTTGGGCATGTGTGTGTATTTCGTACTGTAAATAATGTATACATATTTAACTATTTACATCAATAAAAAGTCTTAATGATTGTAACAATGGCTTTTAACTCATTTAAAGAGTATTTTCTTGCATGATTTCAGATATTTAAACAATGAATGCACGGAGACTGATGTCAATATACTCCCATTTCACTTAGTTCAAATTTAAAGTTATATTAATTTCTGACAGACAAGGGAACGTGTGAACACCGAATGTGACGAACAGTGTTGCGTCTTTCCATTCAAGGATCTTACCGATGCGTTTTGTGTCTTATTTATATTTATATCTCCAAAGGCATTGAACTGATTTTTCATAAGTATATATTGTTTCATTGATATTAAGTGGTAAGAAGATGACATTTTAAAATGAAGTTTAATAGACATACACCATGCATTTTTGTTTAGGAAAAAAATTTGAATAAATTTGTGTTTTTTTTAATATCACTTTGTACCTCAAGATGAAATGCTTTATTCAAGTCAGACGTAAAAATGAATGCAAATGTGCCAAGTGTCTTAATTTAATGTTAACAATACTAGTGCTGTTGAGTTTAATTTATAAAAAAATGATATATCCTGAAGGGCTGCACTTTTGCATTCATTTTTATCACTGACAATTTAAAAGGACAAACTAGCTATGGATCATCTAATTAACACGTCAACATATAATGTCAATATCCCGTCAAAACCTGACGTTAAATTACAAGTCTATGCAAGTTCGGATTCTGACGTCTAAAAAACTTTCACCTCCAACTTGTATCTGACCAAAATCTAACGTTGGATCCTGACGTCTTTCTGACGTCTATGTGACGTCATGTGCCTGCTGGTTCGTCGTTTTGATTTACTAAGACAACTTTCAATTATACCGAATTATTGTCATCTTTCCATAAATATGGCCCTGCAAGTTTAATGCAAATAAACATCGATATAGTATAATCTGAAAATGGAGATATTTAAAGCTTGCTATCCTGCAACTACCCAACATACTGACGGATAACTATTGCCGGGTTAAACTGGTGCTTTATCCGTCAATACGATTTGCTTGATCCGTCAATACGATCACGCGAATTTGTTTCACATCTGACTGAACATTTTCTTATTTGACCACGAAATTTATCCTTATTAACAAGACATTCAGTCCCACTTAAAGTTGATGTCACATTCACGTGAATGACGTCCTTTTTGCGATATATGAGATCTCGTATGGCGGTGTAATCTTTTCTAGACTCATGGCAAAGGCATACATTGAAAAGTACATCTTTAGTGGGTAATTATTGTTTTTGAGTATTTTTCATATTGTTTCAGTGATATTGCACAAAGAATATGATTACTGATACTATTTGTGAATGTACGTACATATTTCCCACGGTTTTGTGAATTAATCTTTTCCTCTATATCAAAGAAGCGTCTCGTTTCGAGGGAAACCCAGTTTTGAATGTCGTAATGGTTACAGGATAAACGGAATACACATCTTTAACGGCTACATGCATGGATGTTGTATGGAACATTTTCGTATCGTTTTATATAGGAAGTTATGTTACGATTATTTATATTGAACATTCATGATTCGGTTGATATGAAATACGACGATTGCGATGCTAGAATAATTGCACCTTGCCGGGGCCCCACCTCTGCGTCGGCCGAATATTTGTGTCGATTTCCATGTCTAAGGATGGTTTTATACAAATAATTACAGAGCATTACCATTAATACAAGAATACTTCATTTGCATCAAATGTTTTATCTCAAAACAACAATTTACATACCACATTAGTAGTTTATCACACAAATCGAAATTTCCACGCAGCTTCGTTTTCGATGAGTTAGGCGAATTTATATTTAGAATTGTGCTAAATTTACATGGGGCTTCCCCATTATTTCATTGGTCAAATCTGTCAATGTCTTTTGGATGGCAAAAGAACGCAATTCGACTGGTTTCCTTTGCCCGACTATTCGCTTTACATGTATATATACGCTTATCACAAAAAATAATGGTAAATATACTAAAAGTAAATGCATTTTGCAATAGCTATATTATCGCGTATATGACAACGCGGCCACCAAGTCAAACATCCTACCAGAAATCATGGTCACTTAAAACATGTATCTATGATATACCCTATAACTTGATAGATAATGCTTGATCTTACAACTGAGGTTTGAGGAGGCAAATTTTCAAATATCAGTGTGAAATCTGCAGAATTTATTTTTGTCATCATCCAAAATGAATAAAATTGAATTGTTTTAGTAACAAGGATTCTGATTATAAATGTAATGCGTTATGAATTAAAAATGTTATTGTTATGTTTTTTGAGATGTACGTAATAAATGTTAATGGCTATGGTATAAATATTTTTTGATGTATTAAATATTCAGCTGATTATATGCCCCCATGAAATCAACCAGAATAATTATCATAACTTTCCTTAGAACAAATAAATCATGGACCAGAGCACGGCATAACAGCGAATTAATCTACAGATGATGTGCTCATATTTTAATCTTGAATGCAACAGGATAAATCAAATCGTTAAAGTGAATAGTCGGGCAAGAAAACCAGTCTAAATGCTTTCATTGGCCTTCCAAAAGTTCTCACATATCAATACGACGGTTTTTTCCAGTTCTGACCATTGAAATAAAGAAATGTTGAAAGCATTGAAAGCGAGGCTGCGTGGAAATGTAACCACGGACATAGTCAGCCGGGAGGACGTTTTAGGATTCTTATACTTTAAATTAATTTCTACTTACGCCGACAGATTTTGACGAGAAAGTTTATTTTTCTATTCCATAAGAAATTATACTGGATATATTCACACCATTTTTACCGACTTTAGCCATCCTTGCCCGACTGTTCTTTTTTATAATTATTTGCACAAAAATAAAAGAAAACTATACCAATACAAATGATAGATCTATTTTTGCATGGAAATTAAAAATATATCGCTTCCTAGTTATGATTTTTTTAAATAATTTAATGATCAATTACATCAATTCTGATAATGAATTCAAAGTGTATAAGTATGGTTGGTATAATATTCAATAGTCAAATTGTATTTAAATGCCATGTATTTTTTTCCAATATGTATAATACATATCAAAACGTACATTTAACACCTTTGCATATTAACGCTGAGTGATTACCTGTTTGTTGGAGGTGACAGTGTACACATATTAAATGTCATTCGATATTGATTTATTTAAATCTATATCTAATACTAAATTACAATCAGCATATAATCCAAAACATTGTTCAATACAAGTGATTACACATGTAAATCACATCATACGATACAAAAGGTCTTAATATTACCAAGGTTATATATATAGTTATACTGCAATTCATTTCATTTTTGAAAAGTGAATAACTATTTTGATTTCCATAATATTAACCATCATACAAATAATCAGCTACTCATTGCTTCACGATCACAAGGAGTTGGTGTTAGCAAGGTCCAAATATAAGCTAATACAAATATAATTGTATTTTCGAACAGCTATAGTATCGCGCTAAAGCTGTCAATCGCCGTAAACATACAACAATCTTAAATATCTAATGGCGTCAAACATCCTGTCAGACCCCATTTTCATTTAAAAGTATTTAATCACGATTTTATCCGACAATTTGCTCGATATGTGAGGTTTAACATCACTACTGAAGTTTTATTAGGCATATACATGGGTGTCGGTCATTCTGATTGATTCTAAAGAATCGGTGAAAAATCTTAAGATATGTCTTTGTCATTCGTTCATCTTATCCCAACTCCATGGCATCTAAATTTGAAGACTTGTTATTAAGGTTGGACTGAATTAAGAAACGTGGGAATAGTATCATTGGTGGATCTCGGAATACGGTATTGATGTAAATACCTAAACCACTATCAAGACGAATGGCTGATTACCACAATTTAGTAGAGTCGTTTTCCTGCTAAGAGATCAGGGTATTGATGATATCAACTGTCGAGTGATACAGGAAATAATGATGATTGTTTGTACCGAAAAAGTCAAATACGACTATATAATTTTATAGAACGATAATCAACTGTGCTCGACACGAATATATATTTTTGAACACATGCATGAAACGAAACACTAATATGATAATCGCAAAAACGACTCCTTTAGAATACAGTAGTTTTCTATATATTTTATCTCAAATCGTCGGATTTGAATATTGATTTTTAATGTCGATTTTAACATAATCAACCACCAACCCAATAGACGAAGATTGCATTTTTCAACCCATAATATTTTCTAAAGAAATTCTGTTTTCATGCATAGCAGATACATTCACATAATCATATAACATATTTGCATATATCGGCAAATAACGTTATGTTAGAGCTAAAGTTTGTGAATGCTAAGAGTTCTAAAAAATCATTTTTTTAATTGGAACGAAAAAAATTCCAACAAAAACAAAAAACAGCAAAAAAACCAAAAGCAAACAAAAACAGACTGAAGATTATTTCGTAACAAAATATGATGGATATAACTAGAATACTTTTTATGTTGGATTGAAAAGGAAAAGTACAAATAGTAATATCGGTGGATCGCGGAATACGGTATGGATGTAAATATCTAAATCACTATGAAGACAAGTGGCTGATTACCATAATTTCACGTCGTTCAACTGATCAGGATAATTCGGATCTCAATTGGCGGCTGATACTCTGAAGTAACATGATTGTTTGTGCTAAGAAAGTCAAATATGCTCGACATGAATAAAACATTATAAAACGATACACTAATACAATAATTATAAATATTGTTTTTATATATTTCAACAGAATCTCCCAACCACCAAGAATAACTATGTTTGCCTCTTTAATTCAAAATATTTACACATACCCACATATCTCAGAAAATAACGGTAATGGTAATGCTAAAATATGTGTCTAATATAACCTTACCCGAAACACGCGAAATAAAGTATTTATCGAACAATCTCTCGTTGTGCAACTCATATTTGTTGAAACCACATTTAAAATAGAAGTGCAATCAATGCAAAATCGTAAAACATGCCTTGAAACAACATATGATACATATTTTGGTGCAGCATTTAAAGTATTTTTAGGTCATCTGACCAGGTTGACCTTTAGTCATCATGCACCGTCCGTCGGCGTCCACCGTCCGCCTTCCGCCATCCGCCGAGCGTAAACTTTTTATTAAAACAACTTCTTCTCAATAACCAGAAGGTCAAGAGTACTCATATTTGGCATGTAGCATGCTTGGATGAAAGGCTACCAAAGTTGTGAAAATAAATGACCTTGATCTACTTTCAAGGTCACAGTGGTCAAATAGGCTGAAATCTTTAAACGACTTCTTCTTAATAACCATTATGCCCAGGGAACTCATATTTCGCATGTAGCAAGCTGGGACAAAGGGCTACTAAAATTGTGAAAATAAATGACATTGACCTTCATTCAAGGTCACAGTGGTCAAAAAGGCTGAAATCTTTGAACAACTTCTTCTCAATATTCATAAGGCCCAGAGTACTCATATTTGGCCTGTAGCATGCTGGGATTAATGGCTACCAAAGTGGTGAAAATGAATGACCTTGACCTACTTTCAAGGTCATATGGGTCAAATAGGCTGTAATCTTTAAACGACTTCTTCTCAATAACCATTAGGCGCAGAGTACTCATATTTGGCCTGTAGCATGCTGAGTCGAGGGCTATTAAAATTGTGAAAATAAATGACCTTGACCTACTTTCAAGGTTAAAGAGATGAAAAAGGCGAAAATCTTTGAACGACTTCTCCTCAATAACCTTAACGCCTAGAGTCTTCATATTTAGTATGTAGCATGCTGGGATAAAGAGCTACCGAAATTGTGATAATTAATGACCTTGACCTACTTTCAAGGTCGCAGTGGTCAAATAGGCTGCAATCTTTGAAAGACTTCTTCTCAATAGCCATAAGGCCCAGAGTACTCATATTTAGCCTGTAGCATGCTGGTATTAATGGCCACCAGAGTTATGACAATTAATTACCTTGACCTATTTTCAAGGTCACATGGGTCAAATAGGCTGAAATCGTTAAACGACCTCTTCTCAATAACCATTAGATCCAGAGTACTCATATTTGACCTGTAGCATGCTGGGATGTAGAACTAGTAAAAATGTGAAAATATATGACATTGACCTACTTTCAAGGTCAGAGGGGTCAAAAAGTCTGAAATATTTGAATGACTTCCTTTCAATAACCATAAGGCCCAATGTACTCATACTTGGCCTGTAGTATGCGGGGATGAATGGCAACCAAAGTTGTGAAAATTAATGACCTTGACCTTCTTTAAAGGTCACAGTGGTCAATTAGACTGAAATCTTGGAACGACTTCTTCTCAATAACTATAAGGCCCAGACTACATATATTTTGCCTGTTGCATGCTGAGATAAAGAGCTATTAAAGTTATGAAAATTTATGACCTTGACTTTCTTTCAAGGTCACGTGGGTCAAATAGGCTGAAATCTGTAACCTTCTTCTCAATAACCATAACGCCCAGAGTACTCATATTTGGCCTGTAGCATGCTGGGATAAAGGGCTACCAAAGTTGTGACAATTAACGACCTTAGCATACTTTCTAGGTCACATGAGTCAAATAGGCTGAAATCTTTAAACGACCTCTTCTCAATTACCATTAGGCCCAGAGTACTTATATTTGGCCACTTCTTCTCAATAACAATATTGTCCAGAGTACTCATATTTAGCCTGTAGCATGCTGGGATGAAGAGCTATTAAATTTGTGAAAATAAATGACTTTGACCTACTTTCAAGGTCACAGGGATCAAAAAGGCTGAAATCTTTGAATGACTTCTTCTCAATAACCATAAGACCCAGAGTACTCATATTTGGCCTGTAGTATGCGGGGATGAATAGCAACCAAAGTTGTGAAAATTAATGACCTTGAATTACTTTCAAGGTTACAGTGGTCAAATTGGCTGAACTTTTTGAACAACTTCTTCTCAATAACCATAAGGCCCAGAGTACTCATATTAGGCCTGTAGCATGCTGGGATGAAGAGTTACCAAAGTTGTGAAAATAAATGATCTTGACTTACTTCCTTTAAGGTCACATGGGTCAAATAGGCTGAATTCTTTGAACGACTTATTCTCAATAACCATCAGGCCCAGAGTACACATATTTGACCTGTAGTAGTATGCGAGGATGAAAAACTACCAAAAATGTGAAAATAGATGACCTTGACCTACTTTCAAGGTCATAGGGATCAAAAAGGCTGAAATCTTAGAACGACTTCTTCTCAATCACCATAAGGCCCAGAGTACTCATATTTGGGCTCTACTATGCGGAGATTATTGGCTACCACAGTTATGACATTTATTACCTTGACCTACTTTCAAGGTCACATGGATCAAATAGGCTGAATTCTTTAAACGACCTCTTCTCAATAACCATTAGGCCCAGAGTACTCATATTAGACCTGCAGCAAGCAGGGATGAAAAACTACAAAAAATGTGAAAATATATGACCTTGACCTACTTTCAAGGTCGCAGTGGTCAAATAGGCTGAATTCTTTGAACGACTTATTCTCAATAACCATCAGGCCCAGAGTACACATATTTGACCTGTAGTATGCGGGGATTAATGGCTACCAAAGTTGTTACAATTAATGACCTTGGCCTACTTTCAAGGTCATATGGGTCAAATAGGCTGAAATCTTTAAACGACCTCTTCTCAATAACCATGAGGCCCAAAGTACTCATATTGGGCCTGTAGCATGCTGGGATGAAGGGCTACCGAAGTTGTGATAATTAATGACCTTGACCTACTTTCAAGGTCGCAGTGGTCAAATAGGCTGAATTCTTTCAACGACTTCTTCTCAATATCCATAAGGCCAAGAGTACTCATATTTGGACTATAGCATGCTGGGATGAAAGGCTACCGAAGTTGTAAATATAAATGACTTTTGACCGACTTCCAAGGTCGCAGTGGTCAAATGAAATTTTTGGACCAACTTCTTCTCAATAACAATATTGTCCAGAGTAGTCATATTTAGCCTGTAGCATGCTGGGGTGAAGAGCTATTAAATTTGTGAAAATAAATGACTTTGACCTACTTTCAAGGTCACAGGGATCAAAAAGGCTGAAATCTTTGAATGACTTCTTCTCAATAACCATAAGACCCAGAGTACTCATATTAGGCCTGTAGCATGCTGGGATGAAGATGTTACCAACAGTTGTGAAAAATGAAATTGATCATGTGACGTTACTTGCCTCTAAAGGGGTTTCCACCATGGGGTACAAATTGGCTGAGATAATCTTTAAACCACTTCTTATCATAAACATTAAGGCCCAGAGTACTCCATATTTGGCCTGTTTAGCATTCTGGAATTAAATGGATTTGACCAAAGATGAGTCAATTAATTAGGTCCTTGACCATACAATGAAGGTAGCATTTGGTCAAATAGGGCAGTAGAAAATCTCTGTGAACCACTTTCTTCACAATAACGAATATAATCCAGAGTACTCAATACTTAGCCTGTAGCATGTCAGGCTGAAAGATCTGATTTAAAGTTGTTAAAAAAAAATAGACTTTGCACCTACATTAAGGTCAAACAGGAGAATAAAATACAAGGAATAAAAAAAGAGCTGAAATCTTTTGAATGACTTCTTTTCAATAACCATTTAAGACCGCAGCAGGTACTCATATTTGTCCTGTATTCAGAATGCCTGGGATGAAAAGTGCTACCGAAGTTGTGATAATATAATGACCTTGAACAAACTTCCCCAAGGTCGCAGTGGTCAAAATACTGCTGAAATCGTCGGAACGCACACTCACTTCTCAATAATAACAATTATTAATCCCAGGTTACTACATACTTTGGCACTGTGTGCATGGGCTGGGAATGAAGATCTATTAAAGTTGTGAAAAATAAATGACTTTGACCTACAATTTCAATGTCACACAAAGGGATAAAAAAAAGTGCTAAAATGCTTGAATGACCTTCTACTCAATAATCCATAAGACCCAGAGTACTCCCATATTTGCGCCTGTTAGTATGCGGGGATGAAAATGGCAACCAAATTAGTGAAAATTAATTGACCTATGAATTACTTTTCAATGGTTACAGTTGGTCATAATTGGCTGAAATCTCTTGAACAGTAATTCTTCTTACAATTATCAATAAGGCCCGAGACATACTCATAATTAGCCTGTAGCAAGCCTGGGGATGAAAAGCTATTAAAATAGTGAAAATTACTTACCTTCACCTTTCTTTCAAGGAATGCAGTGGTCAATAATAGGATGAAATCTTTGATACGACATCTTTCACAATAAATCATAAGTGTCCAGGAGTACTCATATTTGGCCTGTAGCATGCTGGGATGAAAGGGCTAACCGAAGTTTGTGATAATAATTTGACCTTGACCAACTTTCAAAGGGTCGCAGTGTACAAAAAGGCTTAAATCTCGGAACCCCACTTCTTCTCAATAACAATATTGTCTAGAGTACGTCATATTTTAGCCTGTAGTCATTGCTTGGTATGAAAAGCTATTTAAGTTGTGAAAATAAATGACTTTGACCTACTTTCAAGGTTCACAGGGATCAAAAAGCTGAAATCTTTGAATGTTTTTCTTCTACAGATAACCATAAGACCCCTGAGTGCTCATATTGTCCTGTAGCATGCGGGGATGAATTACAACCAATACTTGTGAAAATTAATGACCTTGAATTACATTTCAATGTTTACAGTGGTCAAATTGGCTGAAATTCCTTTGAACGACTTCTTCTCAATAACCATAAGGCCCAGATAACTCATATTTAGCCTGTAGCATGCTGGGATGAGGAGGGCTGATAAATCTTTGAACGACTTCTTCTCAATCACCATAAGGCCCAGAGTACTTATATTTGTCCTGTAGTTATGCGGGGATTGTTGGCAAACCACAGTTATGACAATTATTTACCTTGACCTACTTTCAAGGTCACATTAGTCAAATAGGCTGAAATCTTTAAACGACCTCTTCTCAATAACCATTAGGCCCAGAGTTCTTATATTTGGTCTGTAGCATGCTAGGATGAAGGGCTACCGAAGTTGTGATAATAATGACCTTTACCTACTTTCAAAGTTGCAGTATTCAAATATGCTGAAATCTTTGAACGACTTCTTCTCAATAACCATTAGTCCCAGAGTAGTCATATTTAGCCTGTAGTATGCTGGGATGAAGGGCTTTTAAAGTTGTGAAAATAAATGACCTTGACCTACTTTCAAGGTCACAGGGATCAAAAAGGGTGAAATATTTGAATGATTTCTTCTCAATAACCATTAGGCCCAGAGTACTAATTTTTGGCCTGTAGTATGCTGAGAGAAAGAACTAATTAAAGTTGTGAAAATTAATGTCCTTGACTTTTTTCCAAGGTCTCATGGGTTCAAATAGGCTGAAATCTTTAAACGACCTCTTCTCAATAACCAAAAGGCCCAGAGTACTCATATTTGGCGTGCATCATCCTGGGATGAAGAGCTACCAGAGATGTGAAATAGATGACCTTGACCTTACTTTCAAGGTCACAAGGGATCAAAAAGGCTTGAAATCTTTGAACGACTTCTTCTTAATAACCATTAGGCTCAGAGTACTCATATTGTGCCTGTACTATGCTGGGGAAATGGGCTACCAAAGTTATGAAAATGAATAACCTTGACTTTCATGTCAAGGTCAACAAGGGTCAAATAGGCTGAAATATTTGAACGACTTCTTCTCAATAACCATAAGGCCCAGAGTAACTCATATTTTGGCCAGTATGATGACTGGGATCGAATGGGCTTCGCAATGTTGTGAAAATTAATGACCATTGCCCCTACTTTACAAGGTCACATGGGTCAAATAGGCTTAAATTATTTGTAATTCCTTCCTTCTTCTAAATAACCAAAGAGTCCCAGGGTCACTCATATATTGGGCCTGTGGCATGCTTGAATGAAAGAGGTTGCCAAAGGTTATTGAAAATGCATGACTTTGACCTAATATCAAGTTCATGTGGTGTACAAATATTCTAAAATCCTTAAATTATGAGAAACTTTGTTCAAATTCTGCGAGTATTATATTTAATCTGATACTTTTGCAATGTAAATGATCCTTGTCAAGATCTTGACCAAGTTGTTTAAATATATCTATTTTGATCTGGAAAATCCAAGAATGGACACCACTTCCCGGGCCGATTTTGGAAAATAATATAATGAATCTTATTCTCATAGTTCTACCAGTAGCGATTTGCTGGAATTTGTCCAAATAATTTTAAGGATACTGACATTGTCCCAACAAAGTGTTGTTATTTGTCGGGTTGAACCGAAAACCAAGATGGCCACCAAAGCCGCCATCTTGAAAACACATTTTAACTTCTTGAAGTTCTACCCATGCAGTTAGACTGAAACTTGCATTAACTGATCCTTACATGGTCATGACCAAGTGTTTTTTATACCATGACACCATATATAATTCATTTCCTATACAGCCATTGCCAAGGTAGTCAGATGACCGTTAAGGCCCTTGGGCCTCTTGTTCTGGTGAGGATTTTGACGTGAACTGATCCGTGTTAATGGACGTAACGCTTTAGCAACATTGCTATGACATTAACCATTTTAGAATTATTTTTTTTGTTATTTAGGTGTGTAATGTAAAAAAAAAAATAAACTAAATATGATGTTTCCATTTAACCAAGTGTTATGCTTTATTTTTAGTGAAGATTAGTATCATTTTACGACATACCGTATATCGGCGCAATGACCGGAAATGTAAACAATATCGGTTGAGGTGTTGCATGTGTATGGTGAGATTGACGTCTTGCAGCCGTCTTTAGCAGGATGATTTAGAATTAGTTCATCATGGAACTTTGATAACTTTAATTGATAGGAAACTGACTTGTGACTAACCGGACAGACCAACTTGCAGTCGTACGGTCGAGCTCATTATTTAAACTCGTCACTGGACAGCTGCCCTGGACTCTTGACTGAATGATCATGCTGATGATTTACGAGAGTGTGTTTTGTGATACAGATGCGGAAAATGAGCCCTGTCTGACATCGATATCACACAATTGCCTCTAAGTATTAGTACTTATAATACTGACTGTTCAGAATATCTTAGGCTAACACATTATTCAAAGTGGCAAGATCTTCCTACTGACAACAGTAAATAGGGTACATTTACATTGTAAATACAAGTACAATTACATTTTATTACATTATCTATAAACGTGTAGTATATTAACAATGTGTAACTTCTTTATTCTATGGCTAACATATTGTACATTGCACACAGGTAATATCCCCACCAGCCTCTCCAATCATACAGTACTGTACATATACTGAAAGTTCAGTACATGTTCAATGTGCACACATGCATTTAATAGATTTAGGCCTATGGTTTATAAATAATACTATGTTAGGTTACTAAGAAAAGAATGACAACGTGTTCATCTCTTTTTTTCTGAACTGATATTGTTGTAATTTTTTTAAGTATTAATTCATATTTCTTTGGCACATGGAAGGCCTACATGAATAATATATACATCTGTATGTCCTCATATTTTACAGAATTTACAGAATGGCTGCAGGCACATCACAGTATTATTTGACTCGAAACCACTCCAAGAGCAAAATTGTGTTTAGCATGTGTGTATCAGATGAAATGAAAATTATGTGACCAAAAAACATTATCAGTTTTGGTATTCTAGCAATTAGTCTATCATCATAATGGTGTACATTTTTCTTGGACATGTGTCATACACATAATGTGAAAGAAGACATATCTTGTATATGTTTTGAGGTGAAATTCTATTATGTGAAATAAATAAATCAATACTCCGGTATTGTGTTAGCTTCTTTCATGTTGGATATATAGACATGAACTTTTCATGCGTAATTATAAGAGGAGCAGACACATACATGACAAGACAAGGGTTCCAATCTTGGATCTCAAATTAACAGATAAACTACTTTATCTAAACCTGTTCCAGAGCCATTAAACAAGTAAAGGAATAGTCTAGATTAAATTTCTTAATCCTGCCAATGAAGACTAGTTCTAGTGCAAAATAACTGATATGAAAAATTTTCAAAATGATATAGAGAAAAAACAAGCACAACAACATCTATTTTTATTGCAATTTTTGATTGTCTATAACCCCGATCGAATGCGCCGTTTGCTCGGACCTCCTCGGGCCAATAAGAGCATTCGGAACTGCACATGACACACTTTTGTAATTAAGATTATGAAGAATAGCGATCTATATGTTACACAACTAACGACATCTTACCTTTTAACATTAATATCAGGATAGTATAATCGATAAACAACGTATTTGTCGAGATTGTATTTGGTTCGGTTTGCCGAAAACTTGATACCGGGTGAAATCAAAGTTTGCATGATAGGCTTAGCTTCAACAAACTTGAAAATAATGTTGTCAGATTTTTGAATTAAGCCATGTTGATTTAAGATTAAGCTACACGTATCTTTCGCGAAACCAATTACATAACTCATACAAACGGACTGATACATAAATCGATACGTTATTGTACTGAATAAAATGAGATTTCACAATAATCAAGTAATTAGATAGTTAACATTTTCTGTTCATCTCAAAAACTGTGAATATTTGACACATGTAAATTAGTATGCATGTACGTGTTTTTAAAGACGACATATATTTAAATAAAGATATTCCAATTTTGCCATGTAATCCTCTAGTATTGTATAAAACCAGCTATATAATCCGAATATAATCTTCAATAAACACCAACAACTTTGTAAAACAAAACTTGGTTTTATCTGTATCAAGCTAATTATTTGTATAAATATTTCAAGTAGTACTTTTGTGGTGACTAAAGAATGTGTGAATTGATAAACCTTCGTTACCTTGTTTTTACATTTAATGGTACGACTTTTTAGCTTTAATGCGACTTGTTATATATATATACCATATGTGCCGTTTATTAAATATATACCATATGTGACGTTCGCGTCAAATAATTTAAACCCAAATGTATCCATAAATTATGAACTGTCGTTTTGTTTTTACAAGTAAATCCCATGTACGACACACTGTGTGTATATGTGGGGGGTCAATATCTAAGGGGTTTCCTTTCGATCCTGACAAAACATCAAAGTAGTTGTATACCTTTTTTATAACTGATATATCTTATCATATCAATAACCTAGATCCCCACGTAATGGTCTGCCATTGAGATATTCCCGTCCTTACATACTGATTTAAAGTGTCATATTAAAATAACTACGATATTTTTTACAAAAAGTATTTCATGCAAAGAACAGCTTTCACTAATTTGCATATGGCGCCGTAACAACAGCGTAGTCCAAACAAACTATATGTTTGTTTTCAAGATATGATTTGTTTTTTTGATAAAACACATCAACAAGAGGCCAAAGGGGCATTGAGGGTCACCTGAGTGCTGATAGAGAAAGAACATTGCAAAGTTGGTTCAAATCTGAATAAAAAAGAAATTAAAATAAACTTTAAAGTTGAACCTTCGTATTAGAATTTCATTTTTGTTTGTTTATAATTTTGATAGTTAGTGTATTATGTTACTGAACCTTACGCTTAAAATTCCAATTTGCTTTGCCAACGTTAAATAACATATCCACACTAGAAGTCAGTCAGTGTCAGTGATTTTATAAATTTCACTTTTTAATCTGTGTGCCTGGGGGTCAGTCAGGACTTATATGGATATGGTGTTAAAATACTATTTCAGACTAATAATTATATCCCAGTTTTTTTGTAAAGGATCTTAAGACTTTCCAATCCATGAAGAATATCTGGTTCCATCATATCTGTGAATTCAGAAGAAGATTTTTGAAGTTTTAGCCTATTTGACCCCTTTTTGCCTTGTCCCTCTGGCCCCTTGAAGTCGGCCAGGATCAATATAGATACAATGATAAAATAGCATTTGCAGCTAATAATTCTAACCCAGTTTGACTAATTTCCTATGAAAAATAAGCAAATAATGCCATAAATGTGTTTTACTATATAAACAATTGTAAACTTGACCCCTTCCCAGGGAAATTTAGAAATTTTAGCCATTTTTGCCCCGCCCCTAAGGCCCCTGGAGGTCAGTTATGGAAAATTTGTTATTCAATGGCCATCGTATAGGGATAATTCTGATAACAATTCCATATTATAAATGACCAAATAATGCTCCAAAATGTGTTTTCACTATATAAACCATAGTAAACTTAACCCCCTCCCCTAGGGGGAAACTGGAGACCCCAGGGTCATATAATTCACATTTTTTTGTAGAGGGCCTTGAGACCTTTCTATCTATGAAGAGTATTTGATTCTACAACATCTGTGAGTGGAGAGGATTTTTGAAATTTTAGTCAATTTTACCGCTTTTGGCCCCTTTCACAGCTACCTGGGGGGTGGGGTCATATAATTCACAATTTTTATTGTTCTTATGCCTTAGAAGGTTTGGGCAAAATTTTATTGATATTGCTTCAGCGGTTTTGGAGTAGAATCCGAAAATGTAAATTGTTTACGAAAACACGACGAACGACGCACGACACATGACGCACGACGCACGACGACGGATAAAACGCGATTAGAATAGGTCACTTGAGATTTTGGCTCAGGTGACCTAAAATGTTTTAGACGAAACCTACTTATATCAAAATAAAAAATATATATATATATATATATA
The DNA here is from genome assembly GCF_041381155.1 of Argopecten irradians. Classification (NCBI taxonomy): domain Eukaryota; kingdom Metazoa; phylum Mollusca; class Bivalvia; order Pectinida; family Pectinidae; genus Argopecten; species Argopecten irradians. Next base: position 26,288,983 of record NC_091146.1, read on the forward strand.
AGCAAAATATATCCACAATTACTGAGAAATCTACTGATTTTTATAACTGTAATATTTTGACACGGCACATTATTTTGTTTATCCTCAGAATAGCTCGTTTCTGGTTTAATGGATACACCGGCCTCTTGCAGTTTATCACTACAGTATTACTAGACGGGTAGAATTGATACCTACACTCCGATTCTATCATCTTGACGATACAAAAATGGAATCTCTTCAGATTTAAGTTGAATACGTTGAGAGCAAAATCATAAATTTCAATTTACCTGACAAAGTGTGTATGTATGAGAAACATAAATGTGATATTTAGGCTCAAATACAGAATCTGTGAGGCAAAATATTTAACATTTAAATGTTTGGACGATGTATCACTTAACAATTGAAGTACCCGATTGATATATAAGGGATCATTTATTTGTTCCACTCTTACTCTCGACAACGACGAGGAGACTTAAACTGAACGGTTATTCCCCGAAGCCTGAAAATTGAAAAATATGAAAAATAACATTTTTAGAAGTTGTGTTTAAAATAATGTGACACCTATCAAAATCTCCTTTATAAATAACAATAGATGATCTAACGATGGAACTACTGTAATAGGGTTCAAAACCACAAGCCTAAAGACACACTGCTAACACAGAATTACAGAAATACAGTAACCCCCGTCGTAAAATATGATCAATCTAAATCGCAATGTCATTAATTCGCAATGTCATAACTGTCACTTACGCACAAGAAGCGAAATTGTGAACTTGGTCTGTTCATATCTGTAAAATACTTTATTAAAACAAATTTTGAACAAACTTAAGATGACACAACAGACACATTCCTCAGCAAAGTCCTTCCTTATCGCGTCAATACTGATGTTGACAAATATTATACAGTTGGTTTGCGATTTTTTTTGTATTTGAGCTATACATCCCGATATGGCTATCATCAAAAAATATTTTCAGGGAATTGTACATATAAATCTGCCGCAGCGAACTCATTTAAGAACGTTTTAAAGTCCTCAGTCCAATCATCGGGAATTCAAACATTTTGATCAGAAAATCTCGTCAGGAAGGTCCATTTGAATCCAGGTGTCAGGTTTCCAAATTGTCAGACAATTTCTGAAAATACTTTCAAGACGGGATAATTCACTGGCCATTCTGCAGACTGAAATTGCACACTTGGAATCCGATTCTTTTAACTATCAAATGTTATATTATCATCAGACACAATGATAAATCTATCAAATCCATTTGATGAACGAAAGATTCTGTTCCGCCCCTTCTCCCTCCCCCAAAAAGGCGTTTCAGTGAAAGGATTTGTTTTGTATGTTTAAGAGTTAGAAATGACAGTTTGGTAAAAAGATATTTAAGGGAATATTTAACCAAATCATCAAATCCTTCCCTCTTTGTGCTATGTTTTAGATACACTATATAATTCGTAAAGCAGTAATTGTTATTTGTTTTATTTTGTTTTACCAGGAGTACATACATGAACCGGATATTTCCTTATCAAAATTAAATGACTGCCATGCCTGTTATTTTTTTTTCTATTCGAATCTTGGGAAATTTACTGTTATGTATATTCATCACATTTAAAATGCATCTTTACCACCTGATGGTAGCAAACCTGTATTGTTCAATATAGTATTTTGTTAATGTATCATCACCGCCGTCCGATGACCCTGGGATTTATATGTTACATGTATATATACAAACTGATCTAATTAAAATTCGAAAATCTTAATTTACTCAAAAAGTAAACATTGTTCAATGAAATTAGGATATATTCATTAAGAACAAGATATACTTAATTTGTTAGCCGACTCATGATCAATTATAGAACCCGTATAACGTAACTAGTTCCGTATGAAAACTGTGCATTCAAGATATTTCGATTTTTATTGTTTTTAATTTGGACACGAGTGTGATGAATTCAGTTGTCAAATCACAGGTTAAGTAGCATAAGTTTAAATATATGACTGGCCAAACACAAGGCGCCGTAGATTTGTAATTAGATTTCAGTTGTCGACATAATGTCGGTGACGAGGTGCAGGTTATATGTGACCACATCTGAGGTGTAACAATATCTCGCCACGCAATTCCATTCAAACCCTCTCTCTTTTTTATGCATTTATCATTGAAGCATTGTGCATGTTTCACACATCATATACAGTATCACTTTGACTAACAACGAGACCAAATAGGAACATGATTCTCTGATAAATGCTTCGCATTAAACACCACATTATTGCATCATACAGATATTCGATTTCTCATTGATTAACGTTCCCGGCGAATTAAAATTAGGACAGGTTTACTATCATACATTTTATGATGTAATGGTAATTTATTTTGAATTACATATGTTTTTTCAAATATATGTATAACGACGCCAAAATATCCACTAACCCTGAAAATGACAGTTTGGAAAACATTCTGGTATAAATAAACGACGTCACTAAATCGAACATATTATATGAAACCGTATACCATCTTTAAGGTCCACTTTTGATAGAGACTATTGAGGTGGTTAATTGGAAAAGGCTAATCCATGAATGTCGGACAGCGTGACTAAAGTTATTAGCGCTGATTGTTATGAATATTACAATGCATATACTATCAGCACTAAAGAATACTATTCGTTGAGTTATAGACAGAGACAAGGAATACTTAAATACAGAATTGCCGTTCTTGTTAATATGGATGCGTCGGTAAGAACGGAGAGATCAATCACTGTGTGTCTTTTACTTTCACTGACCGATCCACGTACTCAGTCAGATATTTTCACTGTCATATAAAGTAAATACATGTATGTACACAATAACATAACAGAACACTACAGAATATTATAACGATTTAACATTGTTTACACTTCAGATAATGTCGGCTTATTTTTGAGACAAGTATCCTGCAAGGTATCGCAAGGAATTCAAGGCTTACTTTAAAGAGCGGCCTATTTTCAAAGCCGGCATATCTTCAAGATGCATTTGACTCTAAGAAATCGAAGGCTTACTTTAAAGACCGGTCTTTTTTGGATTCAGGCTTAATATCGAGATAATAGAGTATTATAAATATGTTTATCTGGTTATCACAAATTAAAGTACCGGTAATAAGTGATATATTGCGTTGGTTTAAGAACACAATAACAATATGTATCATATTACAAGGGCAGCAAATATCAAAGACAAAACCATAGAATTGGTGTCCCGAATGTAACAGGGGTAGTTTTTTGGACACATAAAAACATCCGATAAATGGCTGCGCCTTACACATTTACATACCAAGTTTAATGTAATTGCCTGTGAGAGTCATATGGCAATTTTAGGACAGTAGCACCGAAGACAACATCCTGATTGGAATCGCAAGACATCAAACAATTGCATCCATTTGTGAAATCGCGCAAAATTGTCAGTGAGATCATATCATAAGCATTCATCAACTAACATTGTAATTTTCGACAATGTCACTTGGAAAATAAACTCATACGCGAAAGGCGCTTGTCGTTTTGATTTACTGGGGCAACTTTCATTTTGACCGAGTTATTGTGAGCTTTCCATAAATATGACCTGCAAGTTGAAAAGTTGACATGAAAATATACAATGATATAGCATAATCTTGAAATGGAGATTGCTATCCTGCAACTGCCCAACATACTGACGGATAACCACTGCCGGGTAAACTGGTGCTTTATTCGTCAATACTAATTGCTTTATCCGTCAATACGATCACGTGATTTTTTTTCACATCTGACGTAACATGTCTATATTTGACTTCGAAATTTAACCATAATAAAACGACATTCGGTCTAACTAAAAGGTAATGTCATTTTCACTTGAATGACGTCATTTTTGCGATATCTGAAATATCGTATGGTAGTGTCGTCTTTTTCTTGACTCATAGCAAAGGCATATATTGAGAAGTAAATCTTTAATGGGAAATTATGGTTTTTGAATATATTCATATCGTTTCAGTGATATTACACAATGAATATATACTGATGATATTTGCGAATGCGCTAACATATTTGCAACGATTTAGGGAATGAATCTTTCTTGTGCATCAAATAAGCGTCTCGTTTCCAGGGAAACCAAGTAAACAACTGGCAATTTGCTTTCGTTTTAAATATCATAATGGTTGAAGGTTAAACATAATACACGGTTAGTAATTTACAACATAGGTTTTATTTTGATCTTATCTGTTATGGTGTCCGTCATGGAAATCCGAGATGATTCGGCACAGCCTCGTCATCTCGGTTTTGCTAAGTCTCACAACACTATAAACCTTGCATTGTAAGACACTTACCATGTATTCTCTATCTATTTTCTTTAATAAGGCAGATGCAATGAATTCAAGCATTTCCGAATTTTAAAAACAATTTATGAATATTTTCGTAGAAATACATGCTTGATATGTATCTTAATGGCTTCAATAACTCAAACATCCTACCAAAAATTATGATCATTTAAAACATGTATCTATGGTTGTACCCTATGATTTGAAAGATAAAGCTTGACCTCAAACTGAAGTTATGAGGAGGCAAATGCATAAATGCCGGTCACTATGACCGACTCTCAATTTTTGAATACCAGTGTATAATCTACAGAATTGTTTTTGTCGTTATCCAAAACCCCAAATGAATTATGAACACAATTCGCACACTTTTTACACCTTTGCATTTTTACGCTTCGTGGTTATTTGTCTGATGAAGGTGACAGAGTACACATATTACATGTCGTTGAACTGTGGTTTTTATTTGATATAATAATGATAAGAATTGTAGAGTTAGAAATTTGGACTAATAAATACTTATCTACGTTTACAAGTACGGCTTTCAAGTATGTTACATTGTGTAGGTCAAGCAAATGTGTTTCTTATTTACAAAAGCACGTGTACGTACATGTTGAGCCTAGGTGGAAACCAAATTATGTTAAGGTCATTATATAACTACTAATTACATAGCCATGTTGTTAATCACGATTCGGATATATCCTAATGAATAACCTTGTTGCCTTATGTTATACAATAGCTATCAAATGTTTCAGGTATTGGGTATCAAACCCAAATGTTGACGTTTGTTATTCCCGTGTATTGCTGTATAACCCGCCAGTAGCCTTTGTATACAGTTGACTCCAAGTTCTCAAGAAACGTACCATTCACCAGTCGGCGTTTGAGTTCTACATTTGTACCAAAACTTACAAGACACACAACTTCATACACACAGCATTACAGAACCGTCACATATGAGACATTGACTGGTTGTGTAACAGAAATAATCAAATAAACCATGTTTTTCAGTATTAATTAATTTTAAAATATCTGAAGAAATTCGAAATAAAACGTACCCAATTTGGATTTGCTCCGAGTTCCAGTAGAAATTTAACGATATCCACATTACCCACGAACATTGCTCCTCCCATGACCTGCAATTATAACGATGTTATATCATTAAATGAATTGTCATTAAGTAAACATTAATTTATCTAAATCTATATCTAATACTACATTACAGTTAGCATAGAATCGTCAACATTGTTCCATGCATGTAATTACACATGGAAATCACTTTTATATGATATAAATGAACTGTAATGTATATATTTCTCTAGCAATTAATTTTGTTTTTGAAAAGTGAATAAAATTTTATTTCCATAATACTAGCTACCCCATTAATGCATCATACAAACAATCAGCTACTCAATGCTTCACGATTCCAACGAGTTAATGTTAACAAGGTCCAACTATAAGCTAATACAAAATTATGTATTTGCAGTTTTCAACAGCTATAGTATCGCGCCAAAGCTGCCAATCGTCCCGTTAACATACACCAATCTGAAAAATCTAATGGTCCCAAACATTCTATCAGAATACATGTTCATTTAGATGTATCTAATCATGATTTTATTCTTAAACCTACTTGATAAATGAGGTTTGAGCTCAAAACTTAAGTTTGATTAGGCAAATTCATGGGTGTCGGTCATTCTGATTGATTCTCAAGTATGGGTGTAAAATCTAAAGAAATGTCTTTGTCATTAGTTCATCTTATCCCAACTCCATGTCATCTAAAGTGAAGACTAGTTATTAGGGGTTGACTGAATTAAGAAACATGGAAATAGTATCATCGTGGACTACGATATGGATGTAAATATCTAAATCACTCTCACGACGAAAGGCTGATTACCACGATTTCGTGTAGTGGCTTTCCTGCTAGAATATATCACCCACCAAAAAAAGCTATGTTTGCCTCTTTAATTCAAGATTCTTATATCCATATATACCTGATTTGCGTAGCTCAGCGAATAACGCTTTATGGTAATGATAAAACTTCTATAAAACGAAATATAACCATACTCAAAACACGTGAAATAAATTTCATTTCGAACAATCACTCGTTGTTAACTCATATATGTTTCAACTACATTTAATATAAAAGTGCAATCAATGCAAACTCGTAAAACGCCGCCTTACCACATCACATCATGTATATGTTAATGCAGCTCTTAAAGTAGGATAACTGTATATTATCAAGTTACTATATATGTTTAACAATATGTCCTCACCTTGAATGAAATACGGTAGAATTAAAACATATCAGGGTATTTCTTTCAAACACGCTTTTTATTATATTCCCCTTCTAACCTGTATGGATTGCCTTTTCTTTTCTTTTCTGATTTTTGTTTTTGAGATGTAAATAGACAAAAATAATTTTTTAAGTGTGTTCAAATATACTTTCCTTTCAGAAAAATGTACTTTGGATCAAAGCACGGCCTCACAACAAATCAAAAAGAGAATATATGTACCCCATGATGTATGACTATTTTAAACTTTTTTTTTTTTTTTTATTTCTTAATTGCAGCAATGCTGTCCAATATACATGATCAATCATTAAACGTGTATAATTCTGGTTATATTTTATATTTTTATGTTTGCCATTCTCTGTTTGTGCTTTATAATTCATGAACAATCATGAACATCGTGAACAATCATGAACATGAATTATTCATGATTTTTTCATGAATATTCTTCAATTATTCATGACTATTTTTATGCAATTCATCAACTTAAAACTTCATGAATAATTTAGGAAAATAATGTTTCATGAACACTCATGAATCCTTTAATTCATGAATTCATGAACGTTCATGGTTCTCTTTTATTAATAAAAGTATGAGCTTTCATGAACTACCCATTAATGAAAATTCTTTTAAAAAAATCATGAATATTTTAAGAATATTCATGAACTTAAAACTTTTATGAATAATCATGAATGTTAATTCGTGATAATTCATGAGTTATTCATGAACTACAACTCGCAGCAGTATATAAAAACAATTGATGATTATTCATGAAACTTCATGAACTGGAATAAATCATGAATATTCATGAACTTGTGCCGCGTTCATGAAGCTTAATGAATGCGAGTCGGAGTCAACGACATCTGAATTTCATGAACTGTACTAGGAGTCCAGAAAAGAAATTTTCTATCACGCCAATGACAATTCTATTGGAACCAATTCAAAATTTGATGAATCAAATTGTTATGATAATAGGTATAATCCATATACTATCATATATAACATCAGAAGAGTTTAACATGAAAAAACACGCAGTTTACTGTGTTCGTTATATTTTCTTACTGCCACAGATAAGTGCTAACAAAAGCTGTTTTCAGTGATACGCAGAAATCAATTTCATAATACATTCCAAGTAAATTAGTACCTGTTCAAAATAAACATATAGTTGTATAGCATGATAGTTTATATGGGCGATATATATAGAAGTCATGTGACTCATGTGGTCATGTGACAAGTCATGTGACTTCAGTGGATATTTATTAAAATTCATCAACATGAATGAAATAGCAAGTCAAGAATCATTCATGAAGTTTTATGAATAATGATTTTCATTAAAATTCTTAAAAATGCATGAAACATTTTCATTCATTTTTAAGAATTTTCATGAATATCAGTCATGCATGAAACTTCATCGATAAAAAACATTTAGTACCCCAGAAAGTTATACATCTAAAAACTGCCGATGTTAGGGTCTTGGGGGTCAAGGGCTCTCATTCACCACACTACTGTAATATGACTCATCACATTCATCAGATTTTATTGGTATCACTCACGGAAACAAAAACACCACTTCCACTCAATAGTCCATAGTGTATATAACGTATACAGAAATTGATTTTTTACAACCATTAAAAAAATACACTTTGAGTATAAGTAAAAATATCAAGAAATATTTATCACCATATATAAATATTTCAATCCTACTTACAGTTTCCCGTTTAATTTATGTTAAACCAAATGGGCAATATCTGGCTATGACCTCCAATCTGGTCAAGCGTATGAATATTTAACGTTTCCGCCGCGTCACTGACAATGTATTCAATGTATACATACGCCTATACATAACGGTCAAATAATTTCAAAAGTGGTTTAAAGTTGTGCAGTGAATGAAATCTTATAGTATTATCGTGATGACAAAATCACTTGTATCGAAAAACGTCATGGCATAATTTTCATTTGTTCGCTTGTTCCAAACCGTTTTGTGTTGAACTATATTTAGAGCTGATGCTATTCCTGTTCCGTCTATTGAACTTGGTGACGTCAACACTATCGCAAGCGGGAAATTTAAAGGATATACGTGTATAGTTTTGAATTCGAATGATCGTAATGGAAATATAAGTAATAAAATGTTACCAGATTGGAAATACAGTTGATATGAAGCCTATCCGTCCGAAAGATAAATATTCATGGCGCCCTAACGGGCGCCTTTCTATTTATCTTCCTTCCGGATGGGCTTCATATCAACTGTATGTCCAATCTGGTAACAGTTTATTGCTTAAATATAATTAATACAAATATTTTATATATACTTACTTCCGACCATTCGCGTCTTTGTCTATTCTAGCTTTGCATTCGGTTATGGTGTTTTTTTAAATTGCAATGTTTTTAACATGTGCACACGTAATTTGTCTGTATTGATTTTTAAGGGTTATCAAGACAACACAAAATCTTATTGTTATTATAACCTGCACGACTTGTATTCTAATGTTGCATCCTAGTACTTAGCTGTACGCAAGTGCAGCTCTGACCAACGGGTGATGCTCTTCAGAACCTTTTATAAAATTAACTCAACGAGAATGTACTGTCAACGCACGTGGATAAATGTTTCGTTTCAATACCATGATCAGTAGTATATTTAATTTATTGGTACAATAAATATTTTTACGTAAGGAGGTATTGCAACATATACAACGTACGAATTTATTATGCATATGCACTATGCAGGCACATAGTTGTTTAAACGGAGCCCTGTGATTAACCTAAGTCTAGTTCAGCCCTTCACGTGATCGCCGTGTGATACTTGACCACCAGAGGGTCAGTCAGCGTGTGATCAGTTTTAGCTGACCAATCAGCGCCATCCGCATCTATGGAGGACCAATCAGATGGGCGCGCATTATTGTGGCCGAAGTCTGTCCGCGTCCCCTTCATCACTTGATAGCGTCCCTTTCACCTCGATGAAAATTTCTTTGATCGACTCCACGTTTTTCAACTCTGATTGGTTCCAGTTGTAGATCTAGCTCTCCAAAAAAGATGTTGTGAAGAATGTAATGTGATTGGCGTGGAAGAAACCTCTTTGTGGATTCAGTGGAGTCTTAATTGACAGAAAAAAACCAGGTATTATCTTACCAATTACAATTTCTTACTGTCTGCCGCTATTTTTATTTATCGTGGAGCTACTATTCACGGCGTTAGCGAACATGGTTGTTTACGCTTTATTATTAGGACATTCATATATCCGAAGGCATGGGGATTATGCTAATAATTCTAACTTTGATTTTGATTGGAGAAAACTTCAAGTAATTTGTCAAGGTGTTGGCGGCGGAAAGATTTACTCGGGGCCGAAATCAATTTGGAACGAGAAAGACATTATATACGAGATTGAACCAGAGATCGTTTTAATTCAATGCGGTGGAAATAATTTATCGAAAGATAGTTGTGATGTAATCGAACTCGCCAACAGGATTATAAAATTCGCGCTTTTCGTAGCGAATGCTCCTGCCGTTAGACGTGTGATTATTGCCCAGTGTTTACTCAGCTTTAATAATGATGTTGGTCACTACACTGACAGATTTGTTCAGTTAAATACGATATTGGAACAACGTATGGTGGATCATGACGCATTATATTTCTGGCATCATGGCGGATTTTGGTCTAATCCTCACCTTCTATACGCACGGGACCCTGTTCATTTGAATACCATCGGAATGGCGAAATATTGTCGGAGCATGAAGGCAGCCATTACATTTCACTTCAACCGACTGTAGGCGTTTGATTAGTTTCGATTTCTGTTTAAGAATTCCTTGATATTTGCTTACAATTTTTTGACCAATTTTTACACCTTAATTGTAACAATATACATATAAGCTTAGGCCTATAGCCATATATATATAATCAGTATGTATAGAGTATTGTTGTTGTTTAGTTAGCTGGGCTTTCACCGATACATTATATTATTTCAGTGTTTTTTTACCCTGATATTGATTTGAATGCTAACAGCTCCCCTGCTCAATTGTTGTAGTTGTATTTCTACTATCTAACACAGTTGTGTTTGGGTGGTGAGCTTGGCTTTAACTAATACATTATTGTTTCAGTGTTTTTTTAACCTGATATTGAATTGATTGCTAACAGTTCCCCTGCTCAATTGTTGTAGTGGTATTTTTACTATCTAAGACAATTGTGTTTGGGTGGTGAGCTGGGCTTTCACTGATACACTATATGGTTTCAGTGGTTTTTTATCCTGATATTGATTTGATTGCTAAAAGCTCCCCTGCTCAATGGATGTAATGGTATTTTTACTATCTAACACAGTTGTGTTTTAGGTGGTGAGCTGGGCTTTCACTAATACACTATTGTTTCAGTATTTTTTTTACCCTGATACTGATTTGATTGCTAACAGCTCCCCTACTCAATATTGTTGCAGTGGTATCTCTACTGAAGTTTGAACACTGGGTATGGGTGATAAGCTGGGCTCTCAATTAACAGTGCTACATCATTTTATGCCTCGATATCCATATGACCTGATACTCAGGATTCAATTATATAAGAAGTATATCGACAATTATATTATTTTGATTGATTTTAACTTTCTCTATGGTTTATAACAACTCAATCATTAACACATTTGGCCTAGCTTTGCATTCAGTTGTCATGAGAAGAAATTGTTCTTTCTTATTTCAACCCTGGTCATGTAGGCCTAATATATATTTGGATAATGTTCATTTAACTGTTTATCCATGACCTATTTAAAGAGAGTTATGGAAAATCATAGTGATTGCAATATTAATCTGTATTCCCTTTCCTTTATGGTTTATATATTATTTTTCAGAATCTCCAGTACAATGCCTAGAGGGGCGAAACAGAAGGTCGGCCCTGCCACCAAAAAAACTTTATCTAAGACCTCACCATCCTCGAGCTCTAAAACACCACCCACAGAAAGAGGCAACGCGTGCATGTTCATGACAACAGAAGCACCGAACCAGTGGCGACATCGAGCAGAGAGCTCGTGAACAACCGGCCATCAGTACAACCCTCGAATGGCGCAGATGTCAATAGTGGCATGGTCCAATTTATTGTGGATCAAATAATGTCAAAAACTTCGGCATGGTGGCTACAGCTGTGGCTCAAGCAATGGACATGTTCAAAGCTAACATGAACATACCTCAACCACCAAGTGCGAGCCCCATTACCATTTCAGCTCTCACACAATCCAACACAACAGATGAGGCTACGGCATCATCTGATCATGAAGTGTGTACTACAAGTGAGGGCGGACGTATCAGTGATAGTGTGTCGGACTTACCAGATACAACAGCTGCTATCATGGGTCAAAGTAACTCCGGATACCTGTTAACTCAAACTTTACCATTAGGTTTCAATGTTTCTGACAAAGTTCGGAAGAAATTTTTTAACAACGAATTAGTGGAATTTTCTTCACTTTTGTTTCCTCTCGGTGAGAATGATACACAATTCAATATAACAATGAAAGGAAATGGAGGGCTCGGGCTGACTGCTCAAACCAAATCTAAAAAATGTTTAATATAGGACAATGGAACCAGGCTTTCGATATCTTTGTTTCTATTCATGTTACAAAATATCCAAATGATGTTCACAGTTTGCTGAAATATGGAAACTCTGTCTGTTTAATTAACGACACCTATGGATTTCAGGCAGCGCATTATTATGATAAAAATTTCAGAAATGGCGCATCATACAACCGTTACCTTGGGTCACAACTCACAACGAGTTGTGGCGCTTAGCATCTCTGAAAGGCAATACTAATGCATCAACCTTTCAAAACAAAACACAAAATTTTCGTGGCAAACACTTCCATAAGAACAGTCAGTCCGGGCAAAATTTCAGTCGTAACCATCCTTTCGGCGTAATGACAACAGAAGCACAGGCCCAAAAGGGTCACAGCGTGCAGGATCATGCAAATTTAAACATGAATGTCATCTCTGCGGGAAAAAACATCCTGCCAAGAATTGCCCCTCTGCCAATTCCAGTGGATCCTCTAAAGCTTAAAGCCTACTTAATCAATTAAGATAATTCAGCCAATGCCATGCTGTGTAAAGGGTTTTCAGAAGGTTTTCACTTCAATATCAGGTACAAATTCAGTCTCAGAACCATCTAACCATAAGTCAGCTTTACAAAATACTTTAACAGTGTCCAACAAAATTTAAAAAAGAGATCCAAAGGGGGAGAATAGCTGGTCCTTTCAGTAAGCACCCATTTCCAGACTTAGCAATTTCTCCTTTAGGGCTGGTCCCAAAGAAAGATACAGGAAAATTTCGATTAATTCACAATTTCTCCTATCCTGAAGGCCAATTTATTAACGATATGATACCTAAAGAACATTTCGCAGTACAATATGAAAACATTGAGAATGCGTTAGCATTAGTTAAACAGTTTGGTGCACACTGTCTAATGGCAAAAGCTGATATTGAAGATGCTTTTAGGCTTATCCCCATTCATCCATCAAATTACAAATTCTTAGGATTAAATGGGAGAAAACAATACTATTATGATATATGTTTACCTATGGGATGTTCATCAAAATTTTTTGAAACTTTTAGCTGTGCCCTGCAATGTATCATGATAAATTCTTTTCAGGCCAATATGTCTCATCTTTTGGATGATTGTGTCTTTGTTTGTCCAGCAGGATCTGATCAATGTTAGAAGGACCTTAATATTTTTTTTTTTAATTTTACTTAAGAGATTGGTGTCCCTATTAAAGCGGAAAAAAACTCAATGGCCTACTTCAGAAATAATCATATATGGCATTCAGCTTAATTCTGTCACTATGACAGCTTCCTTACCAGCAGACAAGATTGAGAAAGCTAAGTCTTCACTTAATGATAAAAAAAATCAACGCAGAGTATTTGAATTTGAGTTCTGCGACCATTTACTCCTAAATATCTGCTATAAGCTTTGTACACAAATTGGAAAATATGGAAGATCCAACATCCACATTTTTCATCAAGAAATTACTGAAAGGAGTACATAATACAAGAAGGCATTCAGACTGTAGGTTACTAATTACCCTTGACATCCTTGACAAATTGTGTTATCCTACAGAAAAGGTATTTACATCCTTCAACAAAAGTTTGTTATGTCGGTCTATGTTTTTGTTAGCTTTCCACTCATTTCTCAGGATAGGTGAATTTACTGTTACCCACACTAACAAAGCTGGTCGCATCCTACAGATGGAAGATATATCACTTAATTTGGACCCCAAAACACAGAAGCCTTTAAACTTGACTGTGAAAATCACCAATCATAAACATAGTGATTTGCGCCCTTTTCTGATTGATATCAAGTCCCTATCTGTAGTGTTTCTCTGCCCTGTCAACACTCTATACCAATATCGACAGCTATTCAAACACACATCGGGACCTTTGTTTCAATTTCTTGATTTTAATCCTGTTCCAAACTCATATTTTGGCAACGTCTTGCATTCATGTCTCAACTTCGTGCATTTAGATCCAAAAATTTACAAGGGTCATAGTTTTAGGATTGGGGCAGCCACTTCAGCAGCTGCAAAAGGTATCTCGGAGAATATCATTAAAAAAATTGTATTTTCAATTTATTACCATTGTGTTATGTGAGGTCAGCATTGCCTGCTCACAAATTATTGTATTTTCAGTGTATTACCATTTTATTGTGTGAGGTCAGAATTGCTGGCTCATAATTTATTGCATTTCAATTTATTAACATTGTTTGTGAGGCCAGTATTGCCTGCTCACAACTTATTGTAATTTAGTGTATATCATTGTACTGCACAAATGAAAAGTGAGGTCAGTATTGACTGCTCAATAGGACGCGTTGTATGTTCAGTGTATATCACAATATTGTGTGGAGTCTGTATCGACTGCTCACTATGTATTGTATTTTCAGTTTATAATTTTTTGTATTTTGAGAAGTCATGATCAGTAGTCTATTGTTTGTTCTTGTCACATTCTCATTCAATACAGTTGCCATCTTGTCATGAATTCTAAAACGTATTTTCCATGATGTCAGTTTGGTTTCTTATGTACTTATGTACGGTATACAATTCCTATGGCTTTATTGATTTGACATTCGAGTGATTTTCAAATGTTCATGTACAAGTGTACGTAATTTCAGTTATATCATATAATGTGTCAGTGACACCCTGTAATAGCTGTTTTACCCTCTAGAATGTATACTACTCAAATACATATGCAGATCAAGTTATATACTTAAATGTTCATAATGATCAATTGATCATGATCAGTCTTTGGTGGTACCCCCCTTTTTTCTCAGTATTTCTGATCATATCATCGCTTGAAAGGTATGTAAGAAAATTTTTTTTTTCTTATATTAGGAATATACAACAGTACTGTTCAGAGATTTTGGATGGGATGATGTCGGACATGTGCAGCATATCATTGTAATAGTTTTATCATGTATGCTGCATATTCCCATCATCGGTGCCCATTTTTGTATCCCATCTTTGTTGAAACATATTATCATAAGTCATTGTACTTCATAATCATGTGTTCACTTTTTATAGTGTTATGAATGTCATTAATAAAATGACCTTAACAACATTTTCTATCTCTGTTTTTTTTTTTACAATGTTTATACAAACTAGCTGCAGTCTCTGTACAGTATACCTAGCTACCATGAATGAATATATATGTACATATAAGGTATAAGTGGTTGTATATTGTAATGTAACATCCTAAACTTGTTAGCTTCATCGTCTGTTTAATAATTGTATCCTGCAACTGCCCCATATACGGATAACTAGTATCTAATAAACTGGTGCTTTTTCCGTCAATATGATCACCTGAAATTGTTCCACATCAAACGACACATTTTCTAACTTGACCACGAAGTTAAACCTTCTGGTATATAAGATATATAGCCCGCTAAAGGCTGACGTCACATTCACAGGAAGGATATCTTTTTTACGATAAATAAAATATTATATGGCGTGTCGTTCCTGCTGTCCTTAGTCTTGATTCAAAATTAACCTTATACTGTAAGATACTAACGAAGTATTCTCTAATAATGTTATATTGGAAGGCGGGTGTAAAATGTCTTAATGTAATGATATGGAATGAAGAGATAGAACGAGAAATCGGATTTTCGTTCCGAAACGAAATGTTAACACGGCTGAATTTTCGCGATTTGAGTAATAAGAAAATTAACCCGTAGATTTCGCTGAAATCTTAATGTGAGTTAGTCTCAGCGTGATATATCGATTGCAATAATCGTGTCAGCTGCTAAAATTCATTAAAAGTGATATTTTTGGAGTAAAACAGCCATAATCGGCATTTTGACCTCTGATTTCTGTTTAATTCGTTTTAGTAAAATAAAGTTAACAATCTTAGATACTACTAACATATAAGAAGTCAAAAGTATTGTGAACAAAACGGTAGTTCTGGTTTTTGGAAAATTTCTAAAGAACGACCACAAGACGGTCTTGGAACTAAATGGTATTTCGCAGGTTCCCAATATATTTCAACGGCAGAGGTATTAGTCCGATATCCCGGCCATCTATCTTCTTTCAAGCGATTCTGACATAACGGGCCGACGAAAACACCATTTACAAATGAAACGTATATATAGAAAATTGTGTTTCTTTTATGACATAATTACTTAAATTCATAAATGTTTTGTAGCTCATGTAATTATATACAAATCGTTGTTGCGGATTGCGTGTAATAGAAAAATTATGTTTGTACCGTTTTACCACACAAACAAATACCGTGCGACAAGCAAAACCTCCGAGGTATAACGTGTGTGTTTTGAGCTTTTTCGCGATCGGTGAACGTTAAATTTGAAGTCACCTCACTGTTTAAAAAATATAGTCAATATCAGGTAAGTAGTTGTGCATGTTACCTATTATAGACATTGCTAACACTATCGGTGGATGCAAGTATTATTCCATATATATGTAATATTTAATGTTAGAGGTTGTTGTTGTTGTCTGATTTGATTGATTGTGTAAGTCTGCTGTCAGTGCTGAATCTGACTATTCATCTTCGCGACTGAAGAACCAAGCGTAAATTATGGGTGAACAAAACTAACTGTGCTGAATCTGAGACAGATGCCGTTTGTATATATGTTTCTGCTAATATATTGCTTGATTGCACGATTAAATCGCTGCATAAGTCCTAGGTGACGCCTATTAAAAGCCCACTAACTTTCCGAAACATATTTTAATTCTAAAAATGGGAATATAAAACGAGATTGATAATTTTGCAGAGTCGCAAAAGTTATTAGCTTACTGCAAATACTACAGTTATCATCACCCTCTGAACATTTTGATTAAATTAAAACAAATTTTGATTTCCATAACGCGGGTCGTCTTATATTTCATTTTGGCTAATGCAATTTAATCCTAATAAAACAGAAATACTCATAGTCTCTAACATGCATATTCATGCAAACCCTAAATTTATTTTCAATAATACACCTATACCTATTGTTAGAAATCACAAACACCTAGGAGTCATTATGAACGACAACGGTAAATGGAACACTCATATTGAACACATACTCACACATTCTACCAAGTACAACTCTAAGGAAACTTTAATACGTCCTAAATAGGTAAAACATAGAAAAAAAATCCTTGTTTTTATTAGACCACTTTTTGAATATGCCTGCAAAGTATGGGATTATTGTAATATAACACTCCCGAATAAATTAGAAAGCATGCAGTACGAAACTGGCCGCGGTTTACCAATATTTTTGAAAAAAATCATTTAAAGAGAGCTTGGATGGAAAATATTAGCAGATAGGCGTAAGGACAGAAAATTATCAATGTTTTACAATATTTATCATAATAACGCTCCTTCATATCTTAAATTTCTTCTCCCACCACTTGTGTCAAATTTCTCCAACTACAATCTTAAAAACAATAATAACCTTCAAAACTCACACTACAGACTGCAAATCACAAAATCCTCCTTCATACCAAACACTTCAAACTCCTGAAACAACCTACCAAATGAAGCAAAGTAATCTGATTCTATCAAACAATTCAAAACTCTTCTTCGACCTAAAAACACCATTCTTCCTCACATTAAATGCTTTCTCGAATATGGCCCTAGAAAAACTAACATTTTACATTGTCAACTACGAAATCGCTGGAGCCCTCTACATTACGATCTCTATAAAACTCATCTTCGAGACGACTCTTATTGCGACTGCGGACATTACCCAGAAGATGCTTCTCACTTCTTACTATACTATAAAAATCACGATCAGTCCCGTATCTTAATGCTCCTGTCTTTTAACTGGTACAAGGAAATCACTGTGGAACACCTTCTTTTTGGAGATACTAATCTAGACGCTAATCTAAATATTCAAATATGTAGATTTGTCCAACTTTTTATTTTCTAAACGGTTTAACATGTAAATTCCTCCAGCCATACCGAACGGTCAGGATACTCTCAGCTTTATCTGCTCAAATCTAGGCCCTACTCTCCCTCCCCTTTCCTCTTTAGCACCAACGTCTCCCACTTTTACTTCAAGCTCGTAAATTACTAATTAAATGTATATATAACAGATTTATTTGTTTTCAGAAATTTATTCAATAATAAAGAGCGTGTGCCTGGTTGATCTTATTAAGTCGGCTAAGTACGAAAGACAGGAATTCGTAAGGACCCGGAGTATCATGGTTAAAGGCAAACGAGGCACGAAATGTGACTGAACATTAGAAAAGCAGAAGGCCATGTGTGTGTAGACAAGGAATATACTTATGCCGACTAGTTAAGAATAACAACTCACACGTTCTAAACAAAACCCTCTATAACAAACAAAATTATGCGTTGGCGTTTCTTATCCCGCCTTTATCTCTTTAGCTATATCCTAATTTGTAACCTTTGTTTTATTTTGATATATACAGTAAACATATATATACATATTTAAGCTATCACGTGACAAAATATCATTGTAATTATATATTTATTTGTTCGGAAAGGACGTCAGTAATTTGTAATAACTTTTGTCCAATCCATTTGTCTTTTGTTACAATAAAATTGATTTAAACTAAACTTATATTTCCCGCCGTCGTCCTAAATACCGCACGGTAGTTGACTATCACTGCGCCAGACGGCGATACAGCGAAATGAATATCCTCTGTTATCCTATATTACGCAGAAAGTCTTGCATATGTTTGGTGTTGTAACCTAATCGTTTGCCATTTATATATATATTCTTATGATAATAATGTTTTTTAGAAACCTTTTCATTTTGCTCTGGAAAGGTGGTGGGCCTTTAAGATCAGCTATTACGACTGCAATCTAAAATAGCATCGAGCTTTTTGTGTGTATATTAGATATGTGACTAGTCTATTTTTACCATTAGTCAATAGTGCTGAAATGTGAAGACAATGTGTAACTAACATTTCGATTTTCTTCATCATATCTTGAGACATATAGTAAATTTTGATAACAATTAATTATGTGTAACACAGAATAGGATGGCTTCTAGAACTAACACCTTGAATTAAATTTGAAGCATACCATCATACGAGGTTTTGTCTCATTTAAAAAATGTAATCCATGTCACATATTTCTTTTCAAATTTATCGTTAATTTGTAATGTAAAGAAACGAAATTGCAATAAATGACTATCTAGTAGCTCATTTCTTATTTTGGTTGTCTTAGACAGAATAAATTTAAGATACATTATCGAATGTATCAAATTCAAAAATGTGTAACACTGCGTACAATTAACTAGAGATAAATAATACATATCACCCTGAAATTAAATTTCCTCCAAAACCTGTAAAAGTACACAAATATTAAACCAGCAGAATATTTAGTTAGTGACAACAACTTGGCGTACAACATACTATCATTCTAATCTACGTATGGTAGATATTTATGATAGTCCATTCATATTAAAAGTGTACCACATAATATCGCAATTCGAGGTAAAGCCATAGTATATGCTAGGTATATTTAGTTGTTTTCTTTTATAAAGATTGTTACTAATTACTTACAGTTTTTAGGTTTGCTCCTTCCTCTATGAGGTATATTACTTCTCTCCTGTTACGTGTCTCTAACGCATCATATAGTCTGTTCTCAAGCTAAAAAGACAATTAAATTTCTAATATCGAAGTGTTTTAGTACACTATCAGTCGATGACACATCATTTTTTATTATAATTGATGGAATATAGTTACATTAACGGAGACATGATGGTAGATGAATCCCATGCGGTTGTTCGTTTCATTTGTGTTAATCAGCTCATAAGAATTCATATTCAGTAAATGTTATTTCTTAACGAATGCAGTTGATTAATACAGCCAAAGGTCATTTCATTAATATACATGTATGATTTTTTTTTTTTTTTTGAAAAGTCATCGAATAAATATTTAAAGTATGGTACAAATGGTGCTGGTCATCCATTATAAAAATAGCATTAGTTTATTATTAAAGCGTGACTTAAACATTTTTATATTTTGTTACAAGTTATATTTTTTAAAGACTATTGCTATATATACTCACATCAGCCATTTCTATTCGTTACGGGTTGTACTGTTGAATTAATCTAGCTTCGCAGAACCTGCACCGTGAACTCCAGATCCTTACTGATTTGCTCAAATCAATTTGATGGTTCACCTAGATGACACAAGTAAGTTTTGTATGTTTTGTAGCTAAAATATCAGCATACAAAAAAAGACAATAAAAGCTCCCCCATATTGCATGTGAATTCAGTAATTGTCTAGAATCGACATGTATCAATTGAACGTCTGCAAATCTGTAATATTAGCAGGCATTCTATTATTACATTCACCATGTATCGATAGTCAATATTTATGTTGATCATAACTGTCTACTTGGCATTATCTTAAAGTTGCTCCACCGCTGACAAATGGTAATGTTTCACTACCAAAAACAGGAGCAGACGATTTTGTATTTTTCTTCAGTTACAAAAGTTACTTACTTTACACCATTACCACCATTGAAAATTGAGCTTCTAATTTTACATCAAGTTAAAAATATGAAAAATAATTAATTGCATCCCGAAAAAAAATCCGTGGCACTATATCCTATATGGATTAAAGTACTGATTGAGCATGCACCAAAGGCGAAATAAATTTTTTTATGTTATTTTTTGTGTTAATTAGTCATATATATACGCGATTAAACACCAATTATTGTTCAAATGATGAATATCATATATTCTCTGCTAGCAGTGGAGCATTTTTAATAGATTTACAACGTGAACACTAAAAAAGTCATGTTATATTATAATGAAGCTATAAATTCAATTGTACCTTACATTTAAGCCATTATTCTTCCACGTTTCCATCTTCTTGACTCACATTATTTCGATTTGCGTTGTGAGACGGTCTACGGTGATTTGTTACTGAACATAGCTAAACAAGAAAACAACAAACATTAAACATCATCAACAAGTGATACGAAATTAAACTTTGGAACAAATGTATCATTTTAACTCTAACAATAATATGGGTACTATATTCAAATCGAATTTCAATATGTACAGTTTGCCTATCATCTTTTCAACCTTTCAACCTGATATTATAGTGAAATGTCACGTATATAACAATCGCTGAACTATCCCAGAGTTGGTACATGTGTATGTTTCCCCATCTAAAGGGTGATTATTTCTTGCCCTTTTTAGTATCATTATTATGTGTAAATGGGAAATTGGACGCGGCCCATTGAAGAATTAAGGAAATTGTTGTAAAGTACATCAACTAAAGCGTAATATTAGAGTAAAACAAAACGACTAACGTATTTTCTTCAATATATTATAACATTAATGTTGATACTGATATGACCATGTGATTAAAATCGCCTGAATAATACACTAGACATGCTAAAGGTTAATGTGTTCCATATCCTTCCGCCAAATCTGAACCACTCTATTAAGGTAAAAGTTCAATGATTTAGATATGACATTTTGTAGTAGTCAAGCTTTAGTGCATAGACATTGATTACATTAATTGACAAGCTTCTAAATTGATGG
Organism: Argopecten irradians; assembly: GCF_041381155.1. Taxonomy (NCBI): domain Eukaryota; kingdom Metazoa; phylum Mollusca; class Bivalvia; order Pectinida; family Pectinidae; genus Argopecten; species Argopecten irradians. The sequence goes on from NC_091146.1 coordinate 26,310,527, forward strand.
CGGTTTGGTCATATTGATCTGAAATTTCTATTCAAATTGTTTGTTCTTGGGTAACAGTGCGATAGTATCGGCCGCCAGCCGGGCTCGAACCCGCGATCCCGTACTTACGAAATTCCCTCTGGCGCGAAGCTAGAAGGCGACCGTATCACTTTGTACCATTACAACCTGCTACACTATCATTCCAATCTCGTATAGCTAGCTTTTGCTAGGAGTGGTCTACGGCACCAAATATCAGGGCGAGAGTAGTGTGCCACGAGACCAGCACTAAACCCGCGACCCCGGACTTACTGGTCCGCTGCTCTGCCGACTGACCTAAAGGGAAATTCCCTCTAGCGCAAAGCTAGAAGGGACCGTATAACTATGTACAAGTAAAACATGCTACACTTGCATATATTCTCGAATATGTGGGCGGAATTGGGTATTCAATATTCAAGGACCCTGATAGTGTTTGATATTGAGTGATAGCTAGTCCTATATCAGATGATTCTAGCTATACTTAGATATCTATCATAAATTACATATATCCTAAATGACGATATTGAAAGATACCCCCTCGAACTTAAAATTCGGCGTTACAAATAATACATCGGAAAATGAACATATGTCATTACTTATTGATTATAATCAAAGGTGCAGTAAAGTAAACACAATTGATATTACGATAAATATTGCACCCCGTTCTAACAAAGTTGATTGAGTCGTTGTTATCACTATCGGTAACCATCTACTCCCTTGATCAGCGTAGAATGTATGTGATGTGTAAAATTCACTCCCTCTCCTCCCCCACCCGTTATAACGCATTGGTGAGTTTACGTCGTGGACTGAATTAACTTTTGCCTGCAACTATTCATATCATTTTTATAGTTGTGTATATCATCTTTTTAGATGAATAATTATGTGTTTAAAGCTAGTTTTTTCTAATTAACATAATTTTCCGAGAGGATTAAGGGAGTAAGGGCTGGTATAATTGTATAGCTATACGATTAGGAATGTGAACAATGAGTTTTTAAATTCTTAAAGATAACGTAACAATCGCAAATTCTTTTTTGTGTTTACTATTCATAAATAATGTAGAACAACAGCTTCATGTAATACAATGCTCTATTCGTGCATTTGGCCTCCTTATATCTAGCAATATCTTTATATTTATAAATTGAATGCAAAGGCGCAGAAGAGCGCAGCTACATATAAATACAAGATTTTAATCTCCAACCTAAAGTTGTGGTGCGGTCATTGAATTCTCGAGGCTCCTTAAATACAAATTTAAGCACTACCGATGAATGTTGTGTATCTTGCTATGTAATTATATGAATCACATAGGCAGGTTATCGATAGTCAGCCTCTCAGATCATGATATACAAGATAGAAAGAAATTGAAATAACTGGAATAATTCAATCTTTTCGTCCAAACGCGGAGACGTGGCAAAATACACGGGGATCTGTGGCGTCATCTTTGGCATCAGGTTTCTTGACGTCATCGCTTACTGTGCTGTGCGCTTGATAATACACAGTCAGAGTATACATATTTTATTAGTACATTTTTATGGGTTTTTTGTCAACACTCTAATTATAAATCTAAAAGTACTTAAGCGTACCCCGGTGACACGTTTTGTCTTCACAGACAATTAGTAATTTCGCTATGCAGATAACGTGAATCAAAGCATTGGTGCTTATATGGAGGCGCGAGCCTTCTCCAGATACGGGCATTTATTAGAAACTATATGCTCACATACACGTCTTATGGTTAGTTGTGCTGCAATCTTATCAAACAATGTAATTTGATATGGTGATATGCCAACCCGAGCTTTGTGTACAATCTACGGTCCCTAACATAGGTCATTAAAAACATGACCAACGGTATACAGGTGACACATAGGGAGGTTTATAAAAAAATGACCAATAACAGATAATACAACGCTTAACAATAAACCTGATCTATTAAATCGGTACTAACGATACGCATAGTGCTCTATTGGATGTATTGTTTAAAACGAATAATGAAGTCATACAATATATGCTGATATGTACTATTAGCAACAACCTCAAACTGTTTTCGTGATTGTAGAGGGGTTTTAACTGCAGTGTTCCACACTATAGTTTATATAGGGATTAAATTTATTGTTCTAATTTTCATAGCGGCTATGAATAGCAGAAGCTGTCTACTTATCCCTTTGAGCGCATTAGCGCTCCTCGGAAGAAAGAATAATTTATGGAAATAAAAATTGGAAGGTTTTTTTATATTGTATTTTAAATTATGACACCCATATACGACGAGAAACGAGAATGGAACAGCTGGATGACGAGATCGTTCCACAACGTCGCGTTTTCAAGCTTCTGCCTTCCGGTCGACCCTTTTTGCAAATGACAAAGGATAAACCAAAATTATGACAAAGGATAAACCAAAAATATAGTTAGAATACAATTTAATTTAATTATTACACTAAACCTTAGTTGATTCTATATCAAGAAACAACACATTAGATATTATGTAAAAACATTGTAGGGGACTATGTTTTATTGATATGGAACTGGCGCATTGTTTTAAATCAGCTAATCGATGCACGAGAATCGATGTATTCAAAGTGTATTCATAGTGTTTTCATAGGCAAATGTTTTTTTTTTTTTGTCATTTGGTTGATACATATGGTGACGAGACACTCAGAATGTAAATATATTTGAATAACTATGATTGTTTTTACACATTACAATTTTGCACTTACTCACATGTGGATGTTCTCTTTACAGTTTTACTCTGACTTTATTACAATATTACATTATTTGGATTGGAATCCTTATTTAGACTTTTGTGTAGATTTAATTTCATGTCAAGGAATATAGATAATTTTCAAGATAAACACATGTCAGATATGGTTATTGCTATTTATAAACGAAGCCAACTACACAAACTCCCTAAATTGTTTTATTTATTCTTTCTTTCTCTTCCTACTCAATATGACTTTCTGATTGGACTTAGACGTCACAATAGATATCGACGTTGCATATTGATTTGAAAATAGCCCTTTAAAACAATGAACTGTTACGTTGAAATACATTTTATCTTATCTAAGAAAGTAGTGTGAACAAATGATAACATTCGTATCCCTATTTTGTAATTTCGTCGGGGTATGGAATAAATGCTTGCAGACATCTGTGAGAGTCCGTGTACCTAAAGCAGCGTCAAATTAAAACACTTGATAATTGTGATGGAACACATGACATCAATCCTAAAAAATAAAAGGGGTAGTATTTAGAATTATGTTTCACTCACTATTGTCAAAACGCCTTTATTAACAGTCTTTCCTTGCAGGAATATAAAATCATTAAATATATATAAAAGATAGTATATCCATTGTTTATCTTTACACAAGTTAAAAGTATCAGATGATGTAATTGATACTGCAACTCATGATCCTAAAACACATGTTTTTTTTTCAAATATAGTTTGAAATCGGTTTCTAATAAAAAGCTATACATGGTGAGAACTTTCGATATCATGGTGTGACTATGAATACCTTGGCGTAACTATGGATATCCTAGTGTGACTATGGATACATTGGTGTGACTAAGGATGCCCTTATATGACTATAGATACCCTAATGTGACTATGGATACCCTTATATGACTATATATACACTAATGTGACTATGAATACTCTAATGTAAATATTGGTACCCTGGTGTGGCTATGGATACCCTGGTGTGTGACTATGTATACCCTGATGTGGCTATGGATACCTTGGTGTAACTATGGATAGCCTGGTGTGGCTATGGATTCCCTTGTGTGACTATGGATACCCTGGTGTGACTATAAATACCCTGGCGTGACTATGAATACCCTGGCGTGGCTATGAATACCCTGGTGTGTCTAAGGATACCCTTATATGACTATAGATACCCTAAGGTGACTATGGATACCCTAATGTAACTATTGATACCCTGGTGTGGCTATGGATACCCTGGTGGCTATGGATACTCTTGTGTGACTATGGATACCCTTGTGTGACTATGGATACCCTGTTGTGACTTCGAATACCCTGATGTGACTGTGGCTACCTTTGTGTGACTATTGATACCCTGATGTACTATGGATACATTGATGCGACTATAGATAGCCTTGTGTGACTATTGGGTATTCTGATGTTACTATGGATACCCTTATGTGACTATGAACACCCTGTTGTGACTATGGATACACTGGTGTGACTATGGATACCCTGTTGTGACTTTGGACACCCTGGTGTGACTATGGATACCCTGGTGTGACTATGGATACCCTGTTGTGACTTTGGACACACTGGTGTGACTATGGATACCCTGATATGACTATGGATACCCTGGTGTTACTATGTATACCATGTTGTGACTTTGGACACCCTGGTGTGACTATGGATACCCTGATGTGACTATGGATACCCTGTTGTGACTTTGTATACCCTGGTGTGACTTTGGACATCCTGGTGTGACTTTGGATACCCTGGTATGACTAAAGATACTCTGATGTAATAAAATTTTGGCTACATTTTAATGACAGAAAATATCGATTTATATATATATTTATATATTTTATGTGTTATTTTCGGCTATTTACCGGTCCACAATTTTTCTGAAATTTTCATAATATTTACTTTAGTTTTAATAAGCAAACTTTTTAGAAAACATTTTTGGTGCACTCAAACTGTAAGTGGGTGAATCACCATTGTTAATAATGTACATTGTCGAAAACCAAATTTCGATATTTTCTGTCTTTAAAATGTAGCCAAAATTTTATTTGTCACATTTTGCCTACTTTCATAAATATTATATGAAATTATTTATACTCTTCAGGTAATAGCTTTTTTTAAACTGAAAGTTCAGAAAACTTTTGGAACATTCATTCATTAATGTTACATTCTAGGTTATTATATCTTCTCCTAACCTTAATACTTCGTCTTCAAATCATTCACCATAGTTTACATTTAATGGAACTGAAGTCATTCGTAACCACTGTAGAACATCTAGACACACTTTTCACCTTATGTTGTCTGAGATCACAATCCACCTGATTTCTCTTATGTATGCATGAATTCCGTCTTCAGATCATGCAGACGTCTTTCATCCCTATTTGCCTTTAACAAAGTTGATGAAAGTATTTTCTTTTAGTGGCTAGGGATTATTTTGGGTTTTTTTTTTTTTTTTGCTTTTCAAGAAGTCTACCAATTAACTTAGCATTTTCTCAGGACAACCGCTATATTTTCTTTAAGGAGTTGGTTTGTAGAACGGGCAAGAATTCCTGGTGGCACAATCAGCAACCTGGATTATTGGTTCATTTTTGGCATATATCGACGTCAACCAGAACTAAATTCGGCAAGGTTCCAGATGCCCAATATCTAAGTTTGTTAATATGTAAGTTAGTTCGCTGTCTATGTGGTCCCAATCTTGTTCATACTCTCTATTATCTCCATTGTTTGCACTTAGTTTGAGGGCTTACTGGTCTTCTGTTCTCTATCGCTGCAATTGATTTTCACCCAGTCTGTGGTGCTGTATGTTTTACTAACGGTGGCTATGTGTTTTAGATGGATTTATTTTCCATATATTGAGCTGCTAGCATAGCGTTTCATATCTGTTCTCAATTCAATACCATCATCAGTCTTGCCTTCGAAATCTTCATATCCTAAGCCAGTAATGAGATTGGGAGTTCTACGGAGGCTCAGCTAACATATGTAAAGCTTTGACATAGAGGTACTCATGGTTATCTTCACAAGGACTTGTTTGTGGTTAATTCTAGTGCCACTACTGTCAAATTGATAGATGCATAATGGGTTATGTCAAACTAGGTAGACATCCAAGCTTTGACTGATGCTATTGAAGTCGTTTATGATTACATCGAACCAATTTCTCTGACATTTTATCTGATTATTAACAATAGAGATAATATATTCTCCTGAATCCACATCTCCTGAGATGCGTTTAACGACCGGGCATGAACGTAATTATGCAATATGAGTGCGGCCATCTCTTCCATGAAGACTCCTTTGGAAGACGAATCCCAAAATATATCCTTGCATTTAGTATTTCTGTTTGCAAGTCTGATATTATTGTGAATCTCCATCAAACAAAGTATCTCTCGGATGACTGCCAAAGTGATTTCGTTTAGATATTTTCTGATAATTCCCTTGCTGTGGTTTGGAATAGGGGTGTGGTATCATCCATATGCATTAAATAGTTATAGTCATAATAAATCATTTGAAGCATTGAATGCCTTCTTGCTTCAGCCAAACTATATTCGTAAGCCGTCATGAATATTTCTATTCTTTTGGCAAATAATATCTTTCATTCCGCATAAAAGAGAAGGTCATCCGCAATTTGTTGTTTACAATGTGTATCCTCCGGAAACAAATGCTCTGCTCTCTATAGTTTATCAGATATCATCTTCTTGAAATTCAAATCGGGGGCCATTTTGAAAATTAAATAGGAATCGAATTATTTCTTATCAATAATAAATACTCAATGCATTTGCTGGTGTTTTATTTGTGAAAAGTCAGCTAGGCCAATTATTATATTATTATTACATATAGAAAGAGGTACATTAAGTAATTTTGGCGGTCATCTTGGAATACAAAATGGCGGTCTTTCTACATGAAGTTTAACATTATCAGAATGATCCAATAATGAACTATTCATAATTATATATAAGCATCATAATATGGGTAGACATTTAAGAATGGTAACTTGAATTTTGGTTCGTACGGAAACAACTTTCATTTAAACGGTCATCTGGAATTTCAAAATGGCGATCATTTTGAAATTAAAGTAGGAAACAAAATATTCATGCATCAAACAGTACAAAAGTATAAATACTCACTCTCATTATATTTGCAGGTGTTCCAAAGTATTAATGATATGGGTGTAGACGTTTAAAGTTTGGGTCTAGCTGGTATATTACGTGAGTTATGGATCGAAGAATGTGGTTATTTTGACAACCAATATTGCGGCCGCCAGAGGCCGTGTTTTTGGGGGGTCCATTTGTTTCCTGAATTTCCTAAAGAAGCAATATGCAACGTTTCATGCTTTCTTCAAATTTTGAACGATTTTCATGCTTAGCCGCTCTACTATATTGCTTATCCGAGAAGCAGTTATTTTACCTCATGAATTTAGTTATAATTTCTCTTATCATGAATTCTAGTACTTTACATACTGCTAATATTAGTGAAACTGGTCTATAGTTAGCTGTGTTTCGTGTCTTGAATGGAATATTACCATACAAGACTAATGAGAACCCTATATTAGGGCCCTTGTATTTTAAGCTTCAGAACTATGATGATCTGGTTACGAATAATGCTGTTTCGCCTATTAAAAATATTGTCAACAGACAGCTTAATAATAAACTATAAACCGACATATAGACAGCCACTGGTTATACACATTATACTTTTAAGTACAAAACAAATGTACACAAATGATTACCGTTGAGAGTAAAACGTTTTCTGTCTCATTATAAAATGAATTGAGAGTAGAACTGGCCGCATGCTGAAGGTTTTATATTGTTCCCCTTAAAATGTACAATATCGCGTGTCTGATTCCGCTAAAATGATCATGTTGTAAGTCATGTTATCTCACCTGTAACTTAGACAGACTACTAGAGTGAGGTATCGGTTGATTCTAAGTACAGTTAAAGGGACGATAAACACTCGTCGACATTTTCAGTGCTCTGTACAGATTACCATTGGAATTTTAACTACTGCGTAAATGAATATTTATGCATTCCTGTCAATTCTAACTGTCATTTAATACAAATTTCCTGTACCATTCAGTGAAAGGGACTATGAGACTGGTATTATACAACGGCAATTTAATTTCTGTCATTTATTGACCTTCAAAAATGCCCATTATAATATGTTGACAAATAATGAATATCGTATTATCTAGCATATCTGTGTGATAATATCCATGTGTTTATTCACTGTTTTCTCTCGCAGTGACACAGTGAACAATTGATTAATTACTTATCTTGAATGTTGTTTGATTGTTAAACAAAAACAATCGTGCCATGTGTTGTACATTATATATTATCCTACAAATCCCTACTACCCGTAATACACTGAACGACTGCCAACATATGAATTGTGCTTACAAACAAATACTTTAAATGATTAGTACTACATGTTGAATACCTACACGTATTAATAAAGCGTACAAATAGACCTTTAACAATTATGTTTATGTACATTGTAAATCATAGTGCATGATCCTGCGTGGCACATGATCCCGTGCATGCATAATTTGCAGTAGTTTTGATAAAGTAGCCAACTTATTCGGACATATAAAGTACGGAATATCAATGTTTCTCAGTTTTAGTCTACGATGTAGACGTACCATTATACAAAGGAACCAAAGAAACCGTAGCGGAAGAATGGCGAGAAGCGCCGTCTGCTTTGAAAAGTCGCCGGCAAGTTTTTTGTTTGACATTTGTAACTGATATATAATTCAAATATTTTGGGTTTTTTCTATTTAAAATTTAAATGGTCAGCTTAATAAATTGAATTTTATATGATTAAAATTGGATTATAGAGTGTACTGCGCAAGATCATGTGCCATGTTTAATTCTGGTTCAAACATGGGGTAAGGTCAAAGTTTTTCGTTTATTTTTGGTAAACTGAAAAAAAACAAAGGTTTGGTTCCTACTGTCACGGTGATATAACAATAAAATGAATATCAAATTAATCATCCATCAGCGATACAACTATTGGGTTTACAAGATCATGTGCCGGTATTGTATATAGATTCCATAGTGCAATGTTTGAATTTACAATATAGATACCACTGGCCCGTAGTGAATCATAGTATGCCCCCATAAAACCTGTACGGGTGTCCGATTTCGTTATAGTTATTATTGCTTCTAAAAATTAAAATGTTGAAAGCACATAAATGACAACATCTTACTCAATATCAATTATCAATTGGAAATTTTTAGTTGAATTAAGTAATTATATAAATGAAGGACTGTACATCCTTATATTGTAACAATATCAACATGTACTGTGTTAAACAAGTAAACCCGTAAATCATTATTTTGATAGATTTATATCGGGGCCTTATTATGGTGGGAATATTAGACTTTTATACAATATTATACAGTATGCAGAATAAGTGACTATTCATTCCGAAATGTTACTTACGATAGTTTTTAAAAACTGTTTTGGCTCGGCTGGTTGATTAATCACTTAACTATTTAACCTGTGTATATTGCGTAGTTAATATAGTTGTATAGCTGGTATAATTCAGGGTGTAATTTTCAAACAACATTTCTTTATTGCGTACATAAATGCATCTGTTTTATCTTGGGTAAAATTTAGACAAATGTATATATGTGTACAGTAGTGGCATCAAAGACGACCTCAATAATCTGCTAGTGTCATGTGTTTATATACACACAGGAGTTATTTTATTACTGCCAAACAAACATAGCCCCTCCCACAACTAGTTATGCATGACTCAGGTAGGGAACCTTGCCTACTCTCCATCATATTCATCAATTAAGGGAAATTGGTAATAACGGGGTTAGAACCATCGTGACATTGGAAAGCATTTAAGTGAGTCTTCAATTTGTCTGATGATTCGGATATGATTATACGGACATACAAATATTACTGATCTGGGCTTACACGAAACATAGTGTTTACAGATCTTTAAACAGTCACTGATTATAAACATTATACTGTAAATAGCAATACATTAATATCTATATTGTTACTGATTGGCCCTGAATCGTTTTCTGGGGTCAAAGTAAAATACACACGTCCGCGTGTCTGATTTCAACACAAGAGTTTAACGTTATCTAACCTTTAACACAGACTGAATACTTGGTAACACACGTTATCTAACCTTAACCACAGACTGATTACTTGGTAGCACACGTTATCTAACCTTTAACACAGACTGATTACTTGGTAACACACGTTATCTAACCTTTAACACAGACTGACTACTTGGTAACACACGTTATCTAACCTGTAACACAGACTGACTACTTGGTAACACACGTTATCTAACCTTTAACACAGACTGACTACTTGGTAACACACGTTATCTAACCTTTAACACAGACTGATTACTTGGTAGCACACGTTATCTAACCATTAACACAGACTGACTACTTGGTAACACACATTATCTAACCTTTAACACAGACTGACTACTTGGTAACACACGTTATCTAACCTTTAACACAGACTGACTACTTGGTAACACACGTTATCTAACCTGTAACACAGACGGACTACTTGGTAACACACGTTATCTAACCTTTAACACAGACTGACTACCTGGTAACACACGTTATCTAACCTTTAACACAGACTGACTACTTGGTAACACACGTTATTTAACCTTTAACACAAACTGACTACTTGGTAACACACGTTATCTAACCTTTAATACACACTGACTACTTGGTTACACACGTTATCTAACCTTTAACACAGACTGACTACTTGGTAACACACGTTATCTAACCTTTAACACAGACTGACTACTTGGTAACACACGTTATCTAACCTTTAACACAGACTGACTACTTGGTAACACACGTTATCTAACCTTTAACACAGACTGACTACTTGGTAACACACGTTATCTAACCTTTAACACAGACTGACTACTTGGTAACACACGTTATCTAACCTTTAACACAGACTGACTACTTGGTAACACACGTTATCTAACCTTTAACACAGACGGACTACTTGGTAACACACGTTATCTAACCTTTAACACAGACTGACTACTTGGTAACACACGTTATCTAACCTTTAACACAGACGGACTACTTGGTAACACACGTTATCTAACCTTTAACATATACTGACTACTTGGTAACATACGTTATCTGTCGTTTCCGATTTATATTGGACCTGCTCAATTAAAGGGACGAATTGGTATATTAGTGATAAACAATCGACGACATTTAAACTGGTCGGTACTTGATTCAGGTGTTAAAGCTATCAATCTACCTGTAATCTAGCCTGGCTACTCTATCACATACATCGTTTTTTCCGATCATGGTAATGTCACACATGTCTTATTAAAGGGACGGGGAATGCAATGAGAGACACTCGTGGTCAATCAAACTGTCGTCACCTGATCACCAGTTAAGTGGTCCAGCGAATAACGACGGTATTTTAGTGTCACTTTCAATTGTAAACGCATCTGTAGATAACTGTTAAAATGTAAGTTTGTGTTCAACTATGTAGTTTTGTCACTATATATATATACTGATTTCTAAAAACTGATTACTTTATAAAAAAAGTTCAAAATGAGTTATATGACTTTCAAAGCTCCTACTAATTCGCTCTTGTATACTATTTACAGTTGACATACATAGTGAAGAGCATCAGAACGGAATCTTCTAATTAACCTACACTTAATGATAATATCATCGGCTATCCAAGCTCCTTATTGAATATCTGTTTACCAATAGTAAGGGGATAGTAAAGGTCAAACGGGGTCAGTTTAGATTACCTTTGTAGGATTAGGAGTTACCAGTTAATTGAGATTATTGGTGTGATGCGATGTCTCAATAGAGAGACGCTTGCAGTAAAACACGCGCTTACAACGTGATCGTGATTATAACGTAGTGCTTTACATTTCCCGTCAGTGTTCCCTGACGATGTATGTAATGAGTGTATAGCAAACGGCACTTATAACGAGTTCGTGATTATAAGGTAGTACTTTCCATTCTCCGTCAGTGTTCCCTTACGATGTCTGTAATGAGTGTATAACGAACTACTCTTATAACGAGTTCGTGATTATAAGGTAGTACTTTCCATTCCCCATCAGTGTTCCCTAACGATGTATGTAATGAGTGTTTAATACACAGACTGCATGCACAAAACACCCAACAAATATAATTCTGTTAATTTTGAATTTATTTACATCAACTACAACAAAAGGTATTATGGAAGAATGGCCGCAGTATGATAAGAGCCCAGAAGGAGAACTGGTAGCCAAAGAACCGAGCATACCAGTGTCTCCCACGGTACCACGAGAGACCGGTTCCCCTAGGTTAAAATTTCTGAGGGCGAACTGGACAATGAGACCCCCATCCGTTTACTAAAACCCATTATCACCACCAGCCCACCTCGGTCAAATATAACAAGGTGGACACCTCCCTCCATGGTACCACGGAGGGAGGGGGCCCTGCGGTAACGACAGAAACCCCATTCTTTATGCCTAATAACCACCAGCCTGCTGTAAAGCAAAGCTGGTATGAGTACTTAGCCGGATGAGCCCATGTCCCTCTCTGTCTCCCTCTGGGCTCCGCCCCCTCCCTTAATAACAACAGCGACATAACATATATAAATGGCCATGAAAGGCTTAATAATCATGTAAATGTTTCCCATAAAATTTCCCCAAATTAAAGCAAACAAATTAGTGGAACATTCCACAAGTCCAATTAATAGCTTGCTATTTGTTGTGGAAAGGAATCCAACAGGTATAACATTGGACAATGTCCAATCAATAAGACAATCACACAGAAATACTTGTTTCTGATATAATAGCATAGTATCGAAAAAGAATAAAACTTGCTTTAAATCAAACCTGGAATGTGACCATCCTAATCGCATTCACACTGTTAAGACTCAAAATGTTCCATTAAGAACCAAGAACACAGGAGGCTGTATCGACAGTTCACATATCTCACACGCGTGTCCAGCCTGGGATTTTCACCATGGACAAGTGCACAATGATATTCTTTTGAGTCCGTAAGAATGTATACCGTGCAGAAATAGACCATGTACCTGTATCCCACTTCTGTGCTTGATCCGGTTTTCTTAACAAACAGTGCTTCCTGACATTCAAGACCTCTGAAATATACAAGACATCCTGGCAGCATGAAAGTTCAAAATTAGGGAGGGAGGGTGGGTTTGATGAATTGTGTGCCTTGACGAATGGCTAACCGGAAGTTATAATCAAATAAAGGAGGGGCGCGCTCGATTGGTATCTCATCCTATTAAAGATACCCTACATCATTCTAAGTGGGGCGCACTCGATTGGTGTTTCGGCCTATTAAAGATACCTAGTACCTACATGTATCATATCCTTATTGTTACCTATAAACTATAAATAAAGCATTCGCTGGCATTAAACACGTTTATCTGTTATTTGATAAACGCTATTAATACACAGACTGCATGCACAAAACACCCAACAAATATAATTCTGTTAATTTTGAATTTATTTACATCAACTACAACAAAAGGTATTATGGAAGAATGGCCGCAGTATGATAAGAGCCCAGAAGGAGAACTGGTAGCCAAAGAACCGAGCATACCAGTGTCTCCCACGGTACCACGAGAGACCGGTTCCCCTAGGTTAAAATTTCTGAGGGCGAACTGGACAATGAGACCCCCATCCGTTTACTAAAACCCATTATCACCACCAGCCCACCTCGGTCAAATATAACAAGGTGGACACCTCCCTCCATGGTACCACGGAGGGAGGGGGGCCTGCGGTAACGACAGAAACCCCATTCTTTATGCCTAATAACCACCAGCCTGCTGTAAAGCAAAGCTGGTATGAGTACTTAGCCGGATGAGCCCATGTCCCTCTCTGTCTCCCTCTGGGCTCCGCCACCTGAGGGGATTTTTTTTTTTTTTTTTTAAATCCCCTCACACCCATACTGCGTACCTACATTCATACCTAGCAACCTATAACCCTGACTATAATATAACCTTTTCCTATATAAACCCAATCCCCCCCAATAACCTATGGTAACAATAGGTCCCACCCCTACCAACCCCCCCCCCCCCCAAGTCCTGCCTAAGTGTGAAATTTCACCTAATCCTGATTACTAGGGATAGGAAATGTAGCACTAGTGTTAGTATTGGAATCTGAAAAATATTCTAGCCCTCCCTGGTAGTTGTTGAGCAGAATCCCAATACCTGTGGTAGAAAGATGAGTGCCATCTGGGCGGTATAAAGCTGACTGTGCTGATTGGATTGTAGGATGGCATAGGACCTTACCCCCTGACTCAAATAAATGTTTCTTAATTGCATAGTTTATACGCTTTCTCTTCCTCTCAACTTTTGCATATGAGCAAGCCCCATGCCAATAACCCCTGGGTAGTATTTCAGACCAAATTATAGTAGTAAGGGGAGATAACAAAGCAAACCTTAAAAGTGAACACCTGATTGTTTCTATCAACTCTTTGCCTTTAATGCTGACTACATCATTGGACCCAAGTTGAATCAGGATCATTTTTGGAGGCGGGGATTTTCCCAATTCGTTCTCAATGAGAGGGTCAAATTCACTCCAGGTCATGCCTCTACGGGTCATCCAATGAATAGCATACCCCTTTCTGTCAAGATTAAGGTTTGTACCACCCGGTCTCTTAGCTGCCTCCTTCATACCCCAAAAATGGTATAGAAGATCCTATGACCCATATGGGGGATAAGTCATCTGAAATAATATCTTATGATGTTTTAGAAAAGCATGAAATTGCAATAATATTAATAATCCAAATTTAAATCAAAACGCTGTAATAAAACCATAACCGACTTTATTATAATTAACTTAGAATTATACATGGGAAATGAGTTCAAATCACACAATGTGGTAAATTCAGGTTCACTCCTAGCTGCTGTATGCCTAGCTAAAAACTGTCTCTACTGGAATTCTTATGTATTTTGAGTAGACCCTTGATTTCCATCGACCCCATGCTTGTATTTTCTGTTCAGAAATTCCCCTGGTGGCTGCCTCTGTGGCGGCCCCTATACGAAATGAGTGAGTTTTGTAATGAGACACGGGGATGCGCGAAAAAGTTAATGATTTCTTTAAAACAACAGCTACCTGATAGCGAGTAATTGATGAACCATTCCTATGTATGAATAACTGCTGATTAACTGTATTTGGCCGAATCAAAAGGTATTTGTTCAGGAGTGAGACAGGGCAAATATCTGAGTTAGGATAACTGTTGATATTTAATAATGCAGAGTGACCTCTCTGGTCAGTCTTTGATTCTCTGATACAAACTTTTAAATGTCTGGAAGGAGAATTTACAATGGTAACATCTGAAATTCCCAGTGGACGTGTATCATTACCATTGCTACTGGATGCTGAAAATTCTCCAACCCTCAGAAATCCGAAAAATGCTAAAGTAAATGCTGCAGAAAAAAGTTCTGCTTCATATTTAGAGCTACAGACTGATGAAAGGGAGGTAACCAGTTTTCTAAGTAGGGGTAAAGTAATAGGGAGACGTGCATCCACGCGTTTGTTACCACGCTGTGCCCCCTCCATAATTTTGTTAACAATAAAACATTGTGTGGAATCCTGTTGACCCCGAAGATTATGCTCATGGGATATTCCACTCATATAAGTGGAAATTGTTGATGCTGAGTATCCCTGTAGTGACATGTAAGATATAAATTGTACTAAATGGTCTGAGGGGACAGGCCAAATGCTCGACATATTATAAGAGGACCTGAATGTTTGGAAACACTGTAACGCTGAGTTGTAAGTTTTCCATGTACTATTAGCCATTGCATTTTGAAGTAATCTATTAGCTTCAACCAGGCCATCTCCCATAGGTGGGCAGGTATTGAGGTGGACAAAAGTTCTGCTGCTGGCGCTGACCGGCGAAACCTGGCCCACTGTTGACGAGAAATGGAATAAGCTATACCATTATATTTACCAGGAATGTGTTCTGCCCTTATGTTTAAATTGTAATTTAATGTCAACAAAACTAATGGCCTAATGATAGTCATCACACTTTGTGATTTAGAGGATTTTTTGTTTATAATTGTTACAACAGCTGCATTATCACAATGGAACAAAACTTTCTGATTTCTCATTTTACTACCCCATAAACATATTGACACATAAATTGGAAATAACTCTAGAAATGTAATGTCTTTAAGGAGACCCTTATTTGACCAAGCTGTGGGCCAGGACCCATAAGCCCAAGACCCCTGAAAGTATACACCAAAGCCCTTTTCTTGACCACCTGCACTGTCTGTATATAATTCCATCGAAGCAGAGGTGCTCCAGTGTCTATCTGGAATTACTGTCATACAATTGTAATTTTCCAAAAATGACAACCATACTTTAATGTCTGCCTTCATCGATGCACTAACTCTAATCTTATGATGTGGCTTGTCCACACCAGCAATAGTATCAATAAGACGACGACAAAATGCACGGCCAGGGGCGACAACTCGACATGCAAAGTTTAGCATACCCAGTACTGACTGAAGCTTACACAGGGTCACTTTGTTAACTGTTAACAAATACTCAAGCTCTTTACATAACTGAACAATCTTGTCCCGAGGTAATCGCATTACTAATTCAACTGTATCAAACTCAACTCCCAGAAAACATAAACAAGT
Organism: Argopecten irradians; assembly: GCF_041381155.1. Taxonomy (NCBI): domain Eukaryota; kingdom Metazoa; phylum Mollusca; class Bivalvia; order Pectinida; family Pectinidae; genus Argopecten; species Argopecten irradians. The sequence goes on from NC_091146.1 coordinate 26,326,887, forward strand.
TGTAGGTCCTACAGTTTTTTCTTGGGATAATGGTAACCCTATTTCATGTGAAAATATTCTCAAAAATATCTAAAGAAGCTTGACACTGATTGTTTCCCGACTGTCCCCCAAAAAGAAAATCATCTAAATAATGCAGAATGTTTTTTGTTACCAGTTTTGTTAACAACTAACCAGTTAATAAAAGTTGCAAATTTTTCAAACATTGCACAACTAATCGAGGCCCCCATAGGCAAACATTTGTCAAAATAGTAATGCCCATCAAACTTTATACCCAGTAGATCAAAATCACAAGGAGATATTGGTAGTAAGCGGAAGGCGGACTTTATATCTGACTTTGCTAATAAAGCCCCTTGGCCGAGATTGTGTATCATCTCAGCTGCATCATCTATGCTTGCATAAGACACACTACATAACTCTGGTGGAATAAAATCATTTATGGAATTGTGATCTGGATACGACAAATGATGTATAACTCTATAGTCACCGTCTTTTTTGGGAATGAGACCTACTGGCGATACCTGTAAGGTGGGCAGAGGAGGGTACGCAAAGGGACCTGCTATGCGTCCAGCCTCCAACTCTTTCTTGATTTTGCCCTGTAATATTTCTGGGGCCTGTTTGGTGCTAGCTAAATTACCTGCCTCGCGTGCTCTACGAGGGCCTACATACTCCAGAGAGAATCCCTCCTTAAATCCCTTTGCGATATAATCCCTGACATCAGTTAACGGATAATCCTGCAAGTACTTTAAAAGTTTTTCATAAATTATAGGAGTAGTACCAAGGCTATAAAGATTGCTGGGAAGTTGTGGATTGTCTGCGCTACCTAGCTCTACATCTGTATTAGTGCAATTATTGTTGTCAAGTCATTGCTTACACTTAAAGCTAGGATGTGATCCCCCGCATGTACTACATGCATGACGATAGCGACATTTGGACCCAAATTTACATTGTTTTCCCTTATTGAAATTATAACAGCACCCTGAACTTGGGACAGCAGATTTAGAACTAGAGGGCTTGGGAGATGATAGCTGATCAACGTTTGAATTTGTTATGTTAATCTGGCTAGGTGAATTATACATGAGCCATAACTCTGTGTCTATCACACCCCATGATGAACAGGGGTTCTTGGACTTGCGCAATCTGTATTGCTCATCGTACTGTACCCAGCCTAAATGACCTGATCTAACTGCCGCCAAACGGATGTCATGCATATATTTTTCGAGTTCTTGACATTTTTCTGGGTATTTTTCTAACATCACACTTGTATATGTGAGGAAGGCTGATGTCCAAGCATGAATGTTAGTTACCTGCTTAGCGATATTGGATGGCCTTTTTTATTACAAATTTCCCATCCTTGATTACTAACTCCCCCGATGTCTCGAAGCCCGCCTCCATTTCCCGCGCAGATTTGAGTAGTAAACCGAGGTCCAAAAACTCGGTGTTCCAGATTGTGTCCTTTATTTTTTGTGGAATATTATAACCCACGGGATCAAAAATACTTGGTACCGGAGATGGACCCCCCAGTACATGTGAAGTGCCCGGGATTTGCACTAAATCAATTATCTCACCAGGTCTGTCCTGACTCGCGCCATTAGGCCTATTGCCCCTCTCGGGGGCCCTTACATTGGGCTGACTGTCCTCAGTGTTCGTCATATTTCTTGGACGTTTTTCCACAGATGTAGGTTCATCGACACTAACACCACCTGATGCCGACGCCGATGCTCTCTTCCTGGGTTTTACGCCCGGGCCCCTTGCTGAAGAACGCCTAGGTTTTGGTGGCATGTCTTTTTGATGAATTGTGTGCCTTGACGAATGGCTAACCGGAAGTTATAATCAAATAAAAGAGGGGCGCGCTCGATTGGTATCTCATCCTATTAAAGATACCCTACATCATTCTAAGTGGGGCGCACTCGATTGGTGTTTCGGCCTATTAAAGATACCTAGTACCTACATGTATCATATCCTTATTGTTACCTATAAACTATAAATAAAGCATTCGCTGGCATTAAACACGTTTATCTGTTATTTGATAAACGCTAATAGCGAACGGCACTTATAACGAGTTCGTGATTATAAGGTAGTACTTTCCATTCTCCGTCAGTGTTCCCTTACGATGTCTGTAATGAGTGTATAACGAACTACTCGTATAACGAGTGCGTGATTATAAGGTAGTACTTTACATTCTCCGTCAGTGTTCCCTTGCGATGTCTGTACTTAGTGTTTAACGAACTATTCTTATAACGAGTTCGTGATTATAAGGTAGTATTTTACATTCTCTGTCAGTGTTCCCTTGCGATGTCTGTAATGAATGTATACGCTAATAACGAGATGATTACATTTGTTTCTAGATGTACTTTACAACCATGATTTATTGTCGAGCAAAACATATCATTTAGAACGATTGTTATATCTATCTATAATAAGTTTGTAATAACGAAATACAATGTATGTTGTGATCATAAGATGTGTCGTAATAATAAAATGTGTTGTTATGTTCTCTCTGTATCTGAATATGTTTTATATTGTATATAAATTAACTTAACTAGCTCATTTTCATGAGTGGTCTAACAAGCGTTTTGTGGAGCCCCAGTAAAATACACACGCACGCGTATCTGATGTCAACACATGAGTTCACGTTATCTAACCTGTAACCCTAACTGACTACTTGGCACATGTATAAAACGATATATGTCGTGTTCGAATTCAGAACATGGATATATTGCACCTGCTCAATTAAAGGGACGGATTGGTATAATGATAAACAATAGACTCCATTTAAAGTTCCATATACTTGACTGGGGTGTTAAAGCTATCAATCTACCTGTAATCTAGCCTGGCTACTCTATCACATACATCGTTTTTTCCGATCATGGTAATGTCACACATGTCTTATTAAAGGGACGGGGAATTTAAACTGCCGTCACCTGATCACCAGTTAAGTGATCCAGCGAATAACGACGGTATTTTTATTGTCACTTTCAATTGTTAAACGCATCTGTATATAACTGTTAAAATGTAAATTTTCAATTCAACTATGTAGTTTTGCGACTATATATAAATACTGATTTCTAAATACTGATTACTTTATAGAAAGTTCAAAATAAGCTAGGACTTTCAAATCTCGTTCTTACTCGCTATTTACAGCTGTCATACATAGTGAAGAGCATCACAACGGAAGGTTCTAATTGACCTTCACTTACTGATAATATCATCGGCTAGCCAAGCTCCTTATTAAATATCTGTCTACCAATAGTAAGGGGAGAGTAAAGGTCAAACGGGGGTCAGTTTAGATTACCTTTGTAGGATGAGGAGTTAGCAGTTAATTGAAATTGGTGTGATGTGTTGTCTCAAGAGAGAGACGCTTGCAGTAAAACACGCGCTTGCAACAAGTTCGTGATTTTAACGTAGTCCGTCAGTGTCCCCTTACGATGTCTGTAATGAGTGTATAACGAACTACGCTAATAACGAAGTGATTACATTGATCTCTAGATATACGTTACAACTGTGGTTTATTGTCGAGCAAAACATATCATTTAGAACGATTGTTATATCTATGTATAATAAGTTTGTAATAATGAAATATTTTGCGATAATAAGATATGTTGTAATAATAAGATGTGTTGTATTATTCTCCCTGTATTTGAATGTGTTTATATTGTATATAAATTAACTATAACTAGCTCATGTTCATGATTGGTCTAATAAGCGTTTTGTGGAGCCCCAGTAAAATACACACGCCCGCGTATCTGATGTCAACACATGAGTTCACGTTATCTTACCTGTAACCGTAACTGACTACTTGGTACATGAATAAAACGATATCTCTCGTGTCCGATTTTAGAACATGGATATATTGCACCTGCTCAATTAAAGGGACGGACTTGTAGTGTGATAAACAATCGACATCATCTAAACTGTTATGTACTTCACTGAGGTGTTAACTCGAGTAATCTACCTATAATCTCGCCTGCCTACTCTATCACACACGACATCTTTTGTTGTTAAATCATGGTTTTATCACACGCGTCTTATTAAAGGGACAGGGAAATGTAATGATAGACATTCATGGCCATTTAAACTGCCGTCACCTAATTACCAGTCAAGTGGTACAGCGAATAACCACGGTATTTTAGTGTCACTTTCAATTGTTAAACGCATCTGTATATAGTACGTACTGAAGAGCATAGAAACGGAAACTTCTAATCGACCTACACAAAGTAATGTGGGAATATAGGTCACTCGCCTTATATATAATGTTAATCATTTTAGTGTGTGTGTCATAATTGCTGTGGTCTCTTTCGTTGTTTATATCTGTTTGATATGAGGGCTATAAACATTCCACGTGCGTTTGCGATTGTGTATTGTGATAGCGGCTATTGTTTGTATCCTTGAGCAGTCTAGATTAACTTGGTGTTTACCAGAATATCGGTGAGTTGCCGGATGAGGTTCCGCGCTCACTGCGCATATGCCATAGATTAGACCAATCAGAATGGGGTGTGCGGCATCGCAAATAGGACATTGGGAAGGAGGTTATAACAGGGGCTGCACAGCTAAAATGGACGACTTGCATGGCCGGATAACCGGCCAACACCCAGGGGGAGACACCTCCCCTACTACCAGGCGCTGACAACAGTTGTCACACAGTGCCGATAACAGCACACGTACCTATGTACGTACTTGCGTTAGGACACTTAGGGTGTTAAACGTAGATTTGGGAGTGGGGCTGTTGTGGAGTTAGCTGGGAGGAGGGAGGGGATAGGAAGGGGTGTTGGTCATCAGCTAGGCTCCCGGCAGGAATTAGTGGGGGCTAGTGTTATATCGTTAGGTACTCTCTGTAAATACTTCTGTTCTCTATTATTACTTTATTATTGTTTACCTGTATATTATCTTTTACTTAGTAAAATAAATCTCCATTTAACCTTATATACACTGTGTTTGTTGACATGTAGTTAAATTACTCCGCCACATCCTTGTGAACTTGGGATTGAGCTGTCTGTAATCAGCTCAGCGTGTGTGTGTGTCTACTCTCGGGATTTGTCTGCTGACCGGTGTCGTGGGGATTGTAAATCAAAACTATACGATCACAACATTTTGGAACTGACGTCCCCTCGACGCTGGTCCCGGGAGTGGGGACGCGCTATTACAGTAATAATATCATCGGCTAGCCAAGCTCCTTATCGAATATCTTTATATTAACAGTACTTGCGGAGTACAGGTCAAACGGAGTCAGTTAAACCACTTTTATGGGATGAAGAGTTGTCAGATTACCAGTTGTTAATTGAGATTTGTATGAAGCATTGTTTCAATAGTTGTCACTTCTGGGGTAACGGTCATATATATGTGTATATACCATGTTAATGTTGTACCATACTGTAAGGAGCCGCGGTGGCCGAGTGGTTAAGATGTACCGACATATTACCACATGCCCTCCACCTCTGGGTCGCGAGTTCGAATCCCATGTGGAGCAGTTGCCTGGTACTGCCCGCTGGTCGGTGGTTTTTCTCCTGGTACTCCGGCATTCCTCCACCAACAAACCTGGCACGTCCTTAAATGACCCTGGCTGTTAATAGGAGGTTAAACTAATCAAACCAAACCAAACCAAATGTTAATTGTTACAGGTTTAGGGGGGGACTGAATTAACCCAGACCCAATATGGCGGCGATGTAAAATCGCCATTAAATCGTAATGTCTGTTTATAGAATAGGAAGTATTCAAGATTCAACATTCATAGATCGTGTCTTGTAGCAATACTATTACGATTGGAAGCGATTTCATAATTTCTGTAAAATAATTATAGTCTACAAACGTTTCTTTATTATATTGTGAGAAGCTCTTATGAAGACTAGCTGCACACTGTTCTTACAAATACGACAATTACCAAATGTCTATTCACTAGTATCATTCGTGTAGGTAATATATTCATTTGATAGTTTACAAAACAATGAATTCGGTAAAGTCCCCATGGTTAGTGTGGTACACATTCTCTTTACATGTTATCCGCAGAACACTCTATCAATCCGCAACGCACTTTTACCATCGTTCATCATTTTACTGACTGCCAGCAGGCATTTTATCCACCTTTATCTCTTCATGGGATCATACATGTATGGTCATATCGAAATGATGAAGCGTGCATATTCAAGAAATATTTGATATTAATTTCCATAGGATATTGTTATAATTCATATTCTAACTGAAAAATCTAGTTAGATTATCCATAGAAGAACCCGCATCATATCTGTGAGTGTTTGCATTGTGTTTATAAAGGACTTGTAGTGTGATAAACAATCGACATCATCTAAACTGTTCTGTACTTCACTTAGGGTGTTAACTCGAGTATTCTACCTATAATCTCGCTGTAACTTAGCCGAGCAATTGCCACACAGGTAACCCAAATAATAACAAATTCAGGAAATACATATTTACAATTATTATTATACACTATGATTACAAGCAATATACACTAAGATATACAGTTACTTTACAAGATTCTTTTTATTATTTCAATATTTTTACTAAAACGCCCCCTCACCTTAGTCCAAACACTCCATACTCCACTAGTGAATACACGCATCAAGCGGAACTTACTCACCTGTTATTATTACCGTTTAGGATTATAACTAACATACACCAGAAACTTAATCCTAACCCAATCCCTACAGTCCTTTTTAAGTCATCCATCACAAATATCACATGCCGGGTACAATGTGCTTCTCAAACCTGTTAATCTGATGATGTTAATAACACGGCCTTGCTTGAGAACCAAGGAACTGTCTTGATACACTCTCGTCGATGAGCAGTTGCCTCGACGGCACGGCTGAGCTTTCCGCCGCTAACAGTTCCCATAGGCCCAATAATAGGTTATACATCCACAACCATTCAGGTTGGACTACCATCCGTAAATGGCTACAACAGAGCACACACTCCATCGTGTCCTCCTCTCCCACAATACAGGTAATCGTGGTACGCCGCTTACATAGCGAATAAGTACAGCATATCTATGATATATGTGTATATCCGACCAATCCGGTCTCTCCCGGCTTCCGTATTTTTCTGTAAACTGGACAGCGAGTCCTTGCACGTGAAGCTACAACATACGATTATGAATCCCTAAACTTACTATTTACACAATTAGTACATTTGATATCATAAATAAACATGTATATAGGCATTAACTAACCATGTGATTACCCTAGTCCAATGCCTATACTGCTAACGTAAACAGTACTCGCGCACTGCTAAAGCGTACTCAGTTAAACACAATAACAACTATTTCATACCCGTTTAAAATGACCTTTCAACAAATACATTCAAAATCATCAACTATATACACACTCAGAAAGATAAAAAAGATAGATTAAACTTACCGAATGACTGTATTTCACGCTTCCTGCGAACATACAGGCATCAGCATTTCCATGCCCTTACTTGCCACGTTCTCCATTATCACACCGGGTGGATTACTCACCCACGGCAGCCCAAACGACCCAGCCGTATAGTCACGTACAGCGTAAACGCACATACTTACGTATACCCGTCGTACCGTCGTACCGTACACATACTTAAACTAATATACATACCTTTTATATAATGAAATAGAGTCGGATTGTGACACACCTCCCCACCTCGAGAAATAAACTTGGGCTAAAAAAGTTTCATTTCTTACCAACACATATCCGACGAAGTAGAATGTACAAAAACAATGCTAAAATATATACACTACCGTTGATACATTATATACATCTACACTACAGTTCATCACTATCAGAAGATTCCATTGTCTCCGAACTGTATATCACAGCTGAAACACTGATTCACACTAACCTGCTCAAAACAATATGCCGCAACATTGTCCCTTCCTCGAATAGCAACGAATTGTGAACCGTACGGTTGCATCTGCAGCGCCCATCTCATAAGCCGCGAATTTGAACCTCTCAGTTTGTTCAGGTAGAGTAGCGGTTGGTGGTCCGTCTCTAGAATAAAGTGACGTCCATACAAATAACACTGTGAATTTCACAATCCCAAAAACAACACCGCCAAACATTCCTTCTCTATCACTGAATACGAGGCTTCAGCTCCCTAAGCTTCCGACTGGCATAATCTATCGGTAGAACGCTCTCCGTCTTCATCCTGTAAGAAGAACCGCAACCTAATCCGTAGTCGGACGCATCCGTCTGCAAAATAAATTGCTCGTCAAGATTAGGAAGTTTTAGAATAGGTCCAGCAGAAAGGAATTTCTTCAGTGTCACAAAAGATCTCTCCTGAGATTCTCCCCACTGAATCTTATGAGGCTGACCCTTCCTGGTCAGATCGGTTAAAGGAAACTGCAATGGAGGCAGAATCCGGAATAAATTTGCGGTAATATCCAGCCATTCCAAGAAACGATCTTACTTATTTCTTCGTTTGTGGTGTAGGAACATCCAAGATTTGCAGTAAGTTTCTCTGGATTTGGAAGTAAACGCTGATCTCCCACGATCTGTCCTAAACATTCCAAACTTCTAAAGCCAATAGCACACACTTTTTCGGACGAGCAGTCAATCCCAGTGGTGTGGACCAGGATATCATCTATGAAACTTTCAACGTCAGCCATGTCACGAAGCAATTTCCTCATAAGACGACAAAAAGTTGCCGGCGCGTTGACAAGCCCAAACGGCATGACGCTGAATTGGAATAGTCCTACTGGGGTGGAGAATGCTGTTTTCTTCTTCGATGTCTCTGCCATTGCAACCTGCCAATAGCCCTTGCTTAAATCTAACCGAGAAAAACACATTATGTCCTGACAATCTTGCAAAGATGTCATCGGCGTTTGGCATCTGCTCCGCGTCAAAGATTGTTATCCGGTTTAACAGCCGATAGTCTATGCAGAAGCGGTTGCTGCCATCTTTCTTTCGCACGATTACGACCGGTGCTGAATATGGTGAGTCCGATGGTTCAATCACCCCCATCTTCAACAACTTATCGACTTCATCTTTGATGGTTGCCTTCATGGCAAAAGGAATGCTATGACTTCTTACACGCACAGGCTCTTCTGTTGTTGTACGGATTTCATGTTCAATGAGGTTGGTGGACCCTGGCACGTCTGTCAAGACATCAGTATATTCGTGAAGTAGACTCCTTACTTCCATACTTTGTTCCTCTGATAAGCTGCTAAATACATCAACATCCTCAATGAATTCCGTCCGGTTTGGTTGTGGAGTCGTAAAAACTGTTTTGCGGAGTGACATAAGAATCCACTGATCCCTCTTCGTGCTCCTCTTCAGAGATCATCGCCATGCAGACAGTGGAAAAAACACCAGATTCTTCTTCACATACAGCAGCCCTCCGTTCAACATACTGTCTCAACAGATTAGCATATAAAGTCTTCAGTTTCCCGTTAATGATTACACTGTAGTCCATTTGACTTTTCTTCCCTTCGATGGTGTAAGGTCCCTTCCACTGCATCAGAAGCTTATTCTTCTTTGTGGGAAGTAAAACAAGTACCTTCTGTCCTGGCTTCATATTTCTTGCCTTGGCTTTCCGGTTATAATATTTGGCTTGCTTCTCTCCAGCCGCTTTAAGTTGTTCAATGGCTAACTTGCATGTATCTTCCAACCTTTCTCGCAAGTCAACAACATACTGGTACGTCGTTTTCGTGTCTGGATCGGGTACGTCTTTAGTCCATAATTCCCGTAGTATCATCATCGGACCTCTTATTGTCCGACCGTATAGAAGCTCGAACGGTGCAAACCCCAAACTTTCTTGTGGCACCTCACGATAGGCAAATAGTAGAGCGTTCAGATATTTGTCCCAATCTCGCGGTCGTTCCGCACACATCCTTTTCAGCATGGTCTTCAACGTGCCATTAAACCGTTCTACGAGCCCGTTACACATTGGGTGATATGGTGTCGTCGTAAGTTGACGTATTGACAAGAGTCTTGATACTTCCTTCATCACCTCAGATGTGAACTGGGAACCCTGATCCGTAAGTACTTCTCTTGGTACACCCACTCGACTATAGACATCCACTAGCGCCTCTGCTACCCGTTCAGCCTCTATTCCCTTGAGTGGCACAGCCTCTTGGTATCGCGTAGCGTAATCAACAATAGTGAGAATATAAAGATGTCCGCGTTCAGTTGATGGTGTCAGTGGGCCGATCAGATCAATGGCAATCCTCTGGAAAGGCGTTTCGATCAAAGGCATCTGTCCCAATGGTACTTTCCCACACGACCCTTTGGGAATGTCCGTTGGCATACATCACATGATCTACAGAATAATGTGACATCTGTTTGCATCCCGGGCCAGAAAAACTCTGTCTTAATCCGTTCCTCCGTTTTCTTGGCTCCTTGGTGCCCGGCCATCATTCCGTCGTGAGCTAAATGCAACACTTCTGGTCGAAACTTCGTAGGAACTACTAACTGCTTGAACAGTCTTCCATTGGCCTGCCCTGGACTTTGAAATTCTCTATACAAGAGCCCTTGCCTCACCATGAATCGCGAGTATCCTCCGTCTGGTCTGTCTTTCCTGTTACCCTGCTTCGCTAGGTCCCGCAGCCTACATAGTGACTCATCCTGCTCCTGTGCAGTCTTTAACTCGTCCCTTGTACCAATGTCCTTAGCTGCTCTTGATACTCGTAGAGGTTTATATGCTTCATCATCTCTCTTCTTCTGTGCTCTCGTTTGGGCGGCATGTGCTACATCACACGGCTTCCAATTCCTGTCGGGATCGTCTGCTTGTCTTGCGCCCTCAATGTTTCCTATCAGAAGGTCGTACATAGGACTGTTCATGCACCAGGCTGACACGAATCCCGTATAGTAAGGCGAATCAACAAACACCTTAGCAATCTGCACACTCTGTTTAGCCCCATTAGCCATTACACAAGTCTGACTTTCTCCAGTTAAAACCTCTTCATTCACCAGACTCCGTCTGATGACTACTCCAGAACATCCGGTATCACACAAAACCGCAACATTCTTGTCACACGCCCGTCCTCTGACTACAGGCATCTTGCATGAGGATTCACAAGCTTGACTCAACAAATTTGTGCGAGACACATCACCTGACTTGTCTACCGCCGTTGATTCGTGCTCCGAAGAACAAATATCATGAGACACAAACTTGACCGGGTTCTTCTTCTTTGGACACTTGAATGCCAAATGATCTGGAGAATTGCAGATAAAGCAAGTTTTCCTTCTCTGAGCGCCATCTTTGTCGCCTGTCGCCTTATCACTGCTCATACCACTACCCTGGTTGTTCGATCTAGTGCCATTTCCATCAATGTTTCATCTCTGTCTATCAGGTCGAGGCTTCGCTAGATTAGTAGGATTACCTCTTGCATCGGCGTACTGGTCCACTAACTTCGCCATCTCTGCGATACTAGACGGAGTACGTTCCTTCAAAAATAGCATTAAATCATTTACACAAGCATGGATAAATTGATCAAGAAGCATCAGGTCTCGAAGATCTGCAAATGTCTCTTTCACTCCTGCCAACTCAATCCATCTCATGAAATAGCTCTCTAACCTTCCAGCAAACTGTGAAAACGTCTCACTTGACTCTGGTCTTCCACCTTTAAATCTTTTACGGAAACCCTGCTCTGTCATCTCAAAGCGTTTCAAAAGAGCTTGCTTCAACGCATCATAATCCATACTCTGGTCAAGTGGCATCCGCGAAAATACATCGAGTGCACGGCCTCTCAGCAATACGCTCAAATGTGTTGCCCACTGGGTCTCCCTATTCCACTTCTGAGTAGTTGCGTATCTTTCAAATCTCTGTAAGTAGGAGTCGATATTATCTTTCCCATCATCGAAATAAGGCAACTTGGGAGCCTTAACTACACCTGCAGGTTTCACCTCACTGCTGGTCAGTGTTGGGCCTACCTCACCCTGCTTTTCTAACAACTCCATCTGTTGTTCATGCTTCTGCGCCGCCATCTTTTCCTGAAGAGCAGCTTCCACTTCAGCAACCCTCAATCTCTCCTTCGCCATCTCTAACTCATGTTGTCTATCTCTCTCTCTTGCCCGCTCTTCTCTCTCAGCAGCTTGTTCCTTGACAATATAATCCAAAACATCTTTCCCCTCTAGGCCTAATGAAACAGCCAACTCCTTAAGTTCCTGTACTTGTGAAGACATAATGAATGAGGATAATACTTGCCTTGTAAACAAAATACAAAACGCACACTACAAAATATCCAAAAATAATAAAAAGGATATACAATACCTGAAAGAGAAATTTCCAATAAGCGTGTTTCACAAACCTGTCTGCTGCGTTGGTCGTCCTTTCTTCGTCTCAATGCGTTCCCGAACCCTAAGAAGCTCACCTCACACAGACTCTTTCCTGGTTTCACACAATCAGCAAATCACACATGTGGCAATGCAACAGCATCCCACCGCTGCCACCAAAATTGTAACTTAGCCGAGCAATTGCCACACAGGTAACCCAAATAATAACAAATTCATGAAATACATATTTACAAATATTATTATACACTATGATTACAAGCAATATACACTAAGATATACAGTTACTTTACAAGATTCTTTTTATTATTTCTATATTTTACAAAACCCCACTCACATCCAAACACTCATATCCTCTTGTGATACACTCATCAAGCGAACTTACACACTTTTATTATTACCTTAGATTATACTTAAATACAACTAAACTTATCCTAACAGCCCTACAGTCTTTGTAGCATCACAAATATCACATCCGGGTTCAATGTCTTCAATCCTGTTACTGATGATGTAATATCGGCCTCCTTGAGACCAGGAACTGTCTGATAAACTCCGTCGAAGCTGTTGTCCTCGACGCCGCCGGCTACAGTTCCAAGGCCCAATATAGGTATATCCACAACCCTCAGGTTGGACTAGCTGTAAAGGCTACAACAGAGCACACACTCCATCGTGTCCTCCTCTTCACCTCCCACAATCAGGTAATCGTGGTACGCCGCTTACATTGCGAATAAGTACAGCATCTATGATATTATGTGTATATCCGACCAATCCGGTCTCTCCCGGCTTCCGTATTTTTCTGTACTGGACAGCGAGTCCTTGCACGTGAAGCTACAACATACGATGATAATCCCTAAACTTACTATTTACACAATTAGTACAATTGATATCATAAATAAACATGTATATAGGCATTAACTAACCATGTGATTACCCTAGTATGCCTATACTGCTAACGTAAACAGTACTCGCGCACGTGCTAAAGCGTACTCAGTTAACACAATAACAACTATTTCATACCCGTTTAAAATGACCTTTCAACAAATACATTCAAAATCATCAACTATATACACACTCAGAAAGATAAGAAAGATAGATTAAACTTACCGTGACTGTATTTCACGCTTCCTGCGAACATACAGGCATCAGCATTTCCATGCCCTTACTTGCCACGTTCTCCATATCACACCGGGTGGATTACTCACTGCAGTTACCCTAATAAGCCCCCTCTCTGATTCGTGTGGACAAAGCATTTTTTTTATCAAACAATATCTTATTCTTTGTATTGGTGAGTGTGTGTGACTCAAAATGTTTGCATTATGTTTATGATATTTCCATGTTTACCCTATCTATTTATGTCTTTATGTAATTAATTTGATATGATTTGTCCTATTAATTGCGCTAGTGTGACCTTTACCCGCAAAACTACAAATGTAACCAATGTCATTTTCAGACTTTGTGATAAAACATCGTCTTTAATATATTTACATTAGGGATGTTTTAATTGCATTAAAAACTATTCAAGTCAGGTAATATTTTATAACTAATGGAAGAATAACAATATGTTAAACTATGTTTTGATACTTTTCTACACTGCTTCAGAAAAATAATATGTGACTGTTATCCATGTTAATGAGTGTATAACGAACGACACTTATAACGAAGTGAATACATTGGTCTCTAGATGTACGTTACAACCTCGGTTTATTGTCGAGCAAAACATTTAGAACGATTGTTATATCTATGTATAATAAGTTTGTAATAATAAAATACAATGTATGTTGTGATCATAAGATGTGTTGTAATAATAAAATGTGTTGTACTATCTTCTCTGTACATAAACTATTACTAGTTCATGTTATCTAACCTGTAACCAACTAACAACTTGGTACATGTAACACACGATATCTGATATTTTCAGACCATGGTTATATATTGCACCTGCTCAATTAAAGGGACGGATTGGTATAGTGATAAACAATCGACGTCATTTAAACTGCCTTGTACTTCACTGAGGTGTTAACTCGAGTAATCTACCTATAATCTCGGCAGCCTACTCTATCACACACGACATCTTTTGTTTATTATATCATGGTTTTAAACACACGTCTTATTAAAGGGACAGGGACATGTAAAGAGAGAGACACAAGTGGTCATTTATACTGTTGTCGCCTGATTACCAGTTAAGTGGTCCAGCGAATAGCGACGGCATTTTAGTGTCACTTTCAATTGTTAAACGCATCTGTATATATTTGTTAAATGTAAGTTTGTGTTAAGATAAGTAGTTTTAATACTATGTATCCATACCGTACACCTCTAATAGGTCACGTTATAAAAAGCTCAACATATGTTATCTTACCATTATATGTGGAATACTATATATCTGTTTTTTATATTTTGTTGTCAGAGACATCCAATGTATTGTCAGAGTCCATCGATGAGTTGTCAGAGACTCTTCGGGTGTGTTGTCAGAGAGACGTTCGATGTGTTGTCACATACCAACAATGAGTTGTCAGAGCCCTCCGGTATGTTTTGGAAAAAGAGATATTTACTAGCAACAGAAGAATTTGGTTGACATGTTTTACCATATATATATATTAAATCTGATTACTGAGCCAGAAGTTGCCGTTAAAATCACCAAATCCTGTTTTGTAGTCGTTTCAAAGCCGGTAAGAAATCGACATCTCTGCTCTCTCTGTTCTGTATTCACCTGGGAATTAAACATTCCCCGTTTGAAGTGAAGGAAACTTCAATTCGTAAAAAAACTTTCACAAAATCCAAATGTTCAAGATAATTTGTTTAATAATTGATGTAGTAATGCGTTGCGAGGTGGATATCATGGTTTTTGTAATGAGTAACGTTAAGAAAATTCTCTTTGAAATTTCGTGATTTAGAAAAAAAAATAAGTTGCATTCAATGATAGTAGTTTACGGGTCGAATCCCTCCATCAAATGTTCCATCGAATGACGTCAGGAAATTAGTAGGGCCGTGTTTGTGTGTTATTAACATTGCCATTTAATATTGTTACAGTAATGCATCACGTTACACAATGTTTTGAAGACGGCTAGAGTCCTTTACGAAACAAGACAAATAATGTTATTTCAGATTCCAGTATAAATATAAGCTTCGTTTGGACAGATATTTGGTGACACCAGTCTAACTCTATGTTCCATTTGAACTGTGAGATTCAAGTATAGTTCTATATGGAAAGAGATTGTGTAATTCCGGTAGAACTCTAAGCTTCGTTTGGAAAGAGATTGTGAAATTCCAGTATAACTCAGAGCTTCGTATTGAAAGAGACTGGGTGACTCCAGTATAAAACTTATGCGTCGTTTTGGTAGAGACTGGGTGACTCCAGTATAAACTTATGCGTCGGTTGAACAGTATTTGGGTTTGTTCAACAGTATATAAGTACACTATATAATAACGTACCGTCCAGGGCCCACAAGGAGTAATCATGTCACAGTAAACGTCAAAACTGAGTCCCTCTGACGACGTGATCTGGTAAACGCCGGAACAGAAGATAAGATTAGCTACTACTGGAGAGTGGAAATTGTCTATGATATAATGCTTTATGTTCATATCAAGCAATGAATATTGTCTAAGTCGTGTTGCTCTTAATCTTTGTTTCCGCTTTCTGCGCAAACTAAGTAATTGATTGGACCCTATAAATAGCATATATGTACAATATATCATATTTCAATGAATGTGTTTTGATCATTTGGGGCAACGGATATCAATTCAGCATTCCGTCTTTGCGTATTACATGAGTTAGCTCCCTTGTGAGTAGGTATCCACTGTAACGTCATTATCTTGTGACAGCATTTCATTTTATTTCTCACAAAATATGACGTTATGTTCCCCAAACAGATGACGTCACAATCAATAGCTACTCTCTAGTGAAGATAACTCTGTAATATATAATTGTTTTCCACTTTGGGTACCATTATCTGCGTAAATTAAATCATTGATTAAACTTTATAAATATTACATATGAACTGAATCTATTAATTGATAATATGTTTTTTCTGATCCTTTGAAACACTGACTATTCGTTCTGCATAGTTTTTATTTTCTTCGTTCTATTTTCTGAGTGATTTAAATGATTTTGTATTTCCATTTGCTTGGGACTAACACTATATAACCTTTCCAGTCGTTCTGACAGACGTCATGACGTTATGACGAAACGCGCATGTTTTGTGCGTACTTGCGTGCTACCGGAATGGAAACGCCAACCTGACGGGGGAAGCAGGGAATTTGATTTGGTAACATAGAGAAAATAACACAAAACGGAAATATAAGCATTAATTTGATTTCTTGGGCATTTATGGTAATAGAATTCTCCCAGGATTGCAGACAAATTATTCATAACGCGTAAACGCGCATTATTCAATTGGTCTGTAATTCTGGGGAATTGCAGAAACATAAATCCCCCACGAAGGCAATTTAATGCTTAAATAAAACTTTTTCTTCGGTATTATGATATTAGAACGTGTTTCCTCTCCGATCTATAGATGTCTTTCAAGGAAAATTGATCGTTGTTTCCAAAGTAAATACATACCTAATGACCCAATATCTTTTTTGAAACGGCTTTTAATGTAAAAATGAAAATGTAAAAAGAGATTTTGATCTAGTTGTTAAAGCAGTTAGCTTACTGTTAAAGGTTTTGGAAGGCTGCGGTATGTTGATTTTGCGTCTCATTTTTAACAGTGAAATTCTTGCCAGTTCTATAGTGCTATATCACTGAAGCATACTGCCGAAAGCTAGTCATTGTTTCATTTTCATATATTTTTCAAATTAGTTTATTCCTATGACGTCGCATTTTCCAGAGACCTACTCTTTACGGTTGTTCTCTAAATGCAGACACGTTGACACTTATTTGTAATCTTTGGAAGGTTTGCTATGTTCTATGGTTTATATGATAATACTGTACAAGAGATAAACAAATACATAAACAATTCGAAAAAAATGCATTAAAATAAACAAATAAAATAATAAATATCTATTTTCGCCCATTGTTACCGAGAACTGTTCAGATTATCATGGCGTCGGAAATTTGACCTGTGGTCACTATATGCATGCTCCCTGAAGGTGATTAAAGGGATTGTATGTTTTCAATTCGCTTTGACGTTTTCTTTCCTAATGCCTCCCTTAGTACAGTCTCACATTTGACTATCAGTTGAAAGTTCGCACTGTGAGGAAAGTTCTCGGTTTGTTTCTTGACCGAGACACAATAAAAAGAATGCAGAATGGTAGATTTTGCTTCTATTTATCACTCAAGGTAAAGCAAGTGAGACGACTGGTTCGCCCGCTGTCTGTGTATTGTGAACTAGTAATCGGGTGGCTTCCAAACCAATTGCACTTCAAGCATGTAACACCGTTTGGACGAGAGGTTTTCCCTGGATGTTTCTGACTGTGAAAGTTACTCCGCGTGGTATTTTTTCTCTGTTAAAAACAGCAGCAGTCGCATTAGTATTATTTTTTTTCAGTTAAAGAAGTTACTTACTTTACTGCATTACCAAAATTAAAAAAGTTTGAGTTTCTTATTTTTGGTACCGCGGTTGCCGAGTGGTTAGATGACATAAGATGTCTTGACATATTATCCCCCCATCTCTGGTTCATGAGTTCCAATCCCAAGTGAGGCAGTTGCCAAGTACTGACCGCTGGTCGGTGTTTTTTCTCCGGATACTCCGGCTTTCATTCACCAACAAACCTGACACGGTTTTATATGACCCCGGCTGTTAATAGGATGTTAAACAAATAAAACCCAAAACCCAAGCTTTTTATTTTACTTCAAGATAGAAATTAAAAAAAAACATCCCGGAAGCATATGGAGATGGTGTCATAGGATACAGCTCACTGGTGTTATAAGATATTGTAGAGTGGATATGGTTTAACATCTTGTGTCATACGAGGATGGTGTTATAGGATACAGCTGGCTGGTGTTATCAGATATTGTAGAGTGGATATGGTTTAACATCTTGTGTCATACGAGGATGGTGTTATAGGATACAGCCAGCTGGTGTTATCAGATAAATTATTACAATTATATGTCATAGAGACCCAATGTTTTTACGATGCGCATCATATGTAGTTGATAGGGAATTATTGTTCTACAAATGAAATGATAAAAAAACAAAGTATTTGCATTTACGTTCTGTTCTATTTGATATTGACATTAGTTATTATGATATTGCATTATGCTTGTCTATGCTTGATATAAAAATCCGACAATAGCACCAATTCATGTCCATCGCCGATATACTGTTGACATATATCATAATAACATTCTTGTTAAGGCACATTGTCATTTTATAGCACTTAAGTACATTTTGTTTTAAATGTAAAAAAAACGACCAGTACGCAATACAGAGATATTGATAAAATTAAAATCAGTATATCTGACCGCATCATTTCATTCTCATGAATCATACTCACATACAATGTACATACTTATTAAGAGGGCACACAGCGGATTAAAGACCCTTTATATTTTGCTAGAACGCCGTCAGCAGGGAGGTAACACTATAGAGAATGTAAATATGATAGCGTCTGACACTGGGTGAAAATTACGAAAAAGTGAATTAAATCTCGTTTCATTGTTGTCAGAGAGAATATCTCAAAATATGGTAGCCGTATCTTGAATGAAATATAACCATTCCAACCTAATAATGAGTCAGAATAGAGTCCCGCGCAATTTATGTATTTTAAGCTTAAGAAACCTCTATAGACAACCTGTTATAATCTGACTTCGAATTACGTTGCATAATTGTCCAAAGAAAGGACGAAAATCGACTAGAGTGGGTGTCCATATTTCGACGTTTTTTTTACTCGTTTTTTCCAAGAGTAGATTTTAATTGTTTTTATAACAGATACAATTAACAGTCTAGATAAAAGGTTCCTCATATTCTTACAAAATTGATTACTTACAAAAGTATGAATAATATATTTTTGTATGAATAAGGTTACAATATCTTCGAATTTCGGATACCATTTTCCATAGGGTGTCCAAATTTCACCATTTTGGTAAATAAAGACGATTTAAATGAAGATATAAAAATAGATATTAAATAAAATGTCTATGCACTGTCAGATGATTATTAAATAGGCCACTCATTCAACATTGTATGAAATCATTCACAAGAAACAACATTTTATCATTTTTTATCAGGTTAAACTATTTGATAACCTCAAGGGAAATAATCGCCCTTTCTAAGAACCGTACTGGAAAAAAAGGTCTGACAACCGATGTGGAATGGAAATTTTATTATTTGAATATTGTTATGAAGATTATCTTCATTTCTTACTGATACTGTGCTGCTCATTTAATGTCATGATTACCAAATTATCACTTGTTATCATAAAATGGCGAAATTTGGACCCTGGCGAAATATGGACAATGCTATACCCTAGATTTCAAGGTTTTAATGGAATTTATCAAACCTTTAAGAACAATAACAAATTGAAAACAACATACCTATATATTTTTAAAATACCGTATCTAGAGTGTTTTGTCATAAAAAAAGGGTAAAGTCCATCATACATCGTCGACTATTTCGTTGTTTTTTGGGGAAGATCGTGGTATACACTGGTAAAGGGAGATAAGTTATCAACTGCTGTGACCTTCAATATTATTATACATTCGCAATCTATTTGCCCTACATGTACATAATGATTTTTTTTCGTATTTTGACGTTTTTATCAAATAAAACTGGTAGCCAGGTATATTTACATTCTGAGTGTTTCGTCACTATATGAATCAACCATCTGACGAAAATAAACATTTTTCTATGAAAACACTATGTTCCTTGATATTCCGTCTTTGCATAATACAGAGTTAGCTCCCTTGCGGGCAGGTATCGATTGTTACGTCATTATTTTGTGAGCGCAATTCACGTCGATTTATCCGAAACGTATGACGTTGCGCTCCCAAACACATGACGTCACAATCAATACCTTCCCGCAAGTGCAGATAACTCTTTGATATGCAAATTCGGAATAGACTCAATAATGTGTACTGTAATAAGTCAATCAAATCTTATTTTAACTATATTTCTTCTTTATCGTTTGTCATTTGCAAAAGTAGGTCGACCGGAAGGCGGAAGCTTGAAAACGCGAAGTTGTGGAACGACTTTGTCATCCAGCTGTTCCATTAATCTCGTTTCTCGTCGTATATGGGTGTCATGATTTTAAATATAATATAATAACCTTTCAATAATTTTTATTTTAATAAATTATTCTAATGTAAATATATGGATTGAATGTATTTTTCTAATTTTCATATAGGCCATGAATAGCAGAAGCTATCAACATGTTTTCCTTCAATATTATTATACATTCACCATCTATTTATCTTAACATCCTTGTTATTTCCGTGTTTTGAAATTTTAAGCTATCAAATAAAAATGGTAGCCAGGTTTTACAATTAAAGTTTTGGTGTACAATTAATGTTTTGTTATGCATCATAAATCAATATATCTATAAAACAACAACAGACACACACAAAGAAAAAAAACACGAAAAAAAACGTGATAATATAGATCTTGATAACATATTACATATAACTAGGACATACCGTAAACCAACTGTCTTGGATTTTGTAATTCGAGTAAATTCACGAATGTTTACCCCCGGTAATGTGATATGAACATCACATACCAATAGAGATTTCACTGGATTGTTTCAGACAGAGAAATTTATTCATTGCTACATTGTAACTACTATTAAGAGGAAAAGCGAGAAATTTATTAGATACAGAACACTGTTGGTTTGTAGAACTCCTGTTATGTAACGAGGCAGATAAGACAGTTGGTTTTCAGTATTTGAGCTACAGTTCAGTTTTATATAGCAATTTGTATCCAATCTTTTACACGATTAATTTGATAAAATTAAGTACCGAAACTTCTAACCATCAGTATGTACCTTAAGTTCCTTTTTCTAGATTCAAAACTAACTTAACAAAGGAAAAAT
This sequence comes from Argopecten irradians, assembly GCF_041381155.1. Classification (NCBI taxonomy): domain Eukaryota; kingdom Metazoa; phylum Mollusca; class Bivalvia; order Pectinida; family Pectinidae; genus Argopecten; species Argopecten irradians. The sequence goes on from NC_091146.1 coordinate 26,348,066, forward strand.
AATTAAAAAGTTAGTAAATAGATATCGCGTCAAATTGAAATACATACTACACGTACTAGTATCAGTAGGCCTAGTATAGACCTATAACAGAGATGTAACAAAACGTTAAAATAAAATAGAATACTCCTTGTTTCTTGATAAGCTACAGTTGTATTCTTACATGTTGAAAATATCAAAGAAATAAGGTATATAAATAAATTGATGGTGATATAAAGTAATATTTGCAAAGACAATTACTGGTAAAATAAACTTTCCATCCCATAGTTAAGACACATGACAATGCACGTTAAACTATGTTGAAAATATGTAAATAATTGAGCTATCAACTCACAAAAAAGCATATATATACACGAATTGTATAATGAAACAAAAACTACACAGACATCATTATATTAACATGATAACTATAAAAGGTTGAACCTTGGAAATAATTCAACAATAACAGATTATAAAAATACAGAAATATTTATAAGACATGACAATCAAACATCTTATATATAAGCCAATACGACGGTTTTTATATCGAATTGATATTATCTTGCGTCGTAAGTGTATTTAGAGTGTTTTTATATGTTTCTTCGCCTCTCTAAATTTTAAACTTTCGCTGTTTTCCGACTTTTGTAAAGTTCGTAGTCGCAAAGTTATTAAACACGTAAATGAAAATATCGTTTTTTAACGTGTACACGTTTATAATAGCTCGGAAGTATCCATACTATTCCAATATGTTCCGATCCGTACGGGTAATGCCGATATTGACCTAGTGATACGGGCTCGGGAGGTTCTGATCTATACGGATGTCGATTACGTGATGCAACTCGTTTTTCCGACATTACCCGAAAGTTTGAAACATAATATTGAGTGTGGTGTTTTTTTCAAAACGTGTGAAATTTCATGCGACATTAATCGCGATGTCAATAGTATATTGGTACTTTAATGGATCTGAACCATCATATATAAGCATCCATATTCACACACTGTATGTTTTATGAAAGTTTGTGATGGTGAAATTTACAAGAAATACAACTTTAACAGATGTTTTTTCATAGTGACGCGTTCTGTGTTCGTCCGTTCTAAAAATTCTGAAAGTTCATTGACCCATGATCATGATCTATTGAAGTGATTTCCCCTGCACTAAATTACAATGCATTTAGAGATGACAAGTTTCATTTATTCTTGATGAGTAACGCACTATCTGTCTCCAACATCGAATGTCATATGCAAGGTAGGATATCGTCATATTCTTATTATTTTCGCTCTTAGCTGGTTCCCTGCAAAAGACATACAAAATCATATTCAGCATTTGATTTCAAAGCTTAAAATTATGTTAAACTACTTACTGTAAACCAACTTTTATTCGCGTGTAATTTACTTTCGCGAAATTTGCGATAGATTAAAAATCGCGAAAGTTAATCTCCGCGAATTAATATCGATACATTTGTATGACTGTATAGTTCAAAAATGCTTTGTTAGCATTAAGTTGATCATATTTGTTCAGAAGTAAAATATCTATAAAAAATATGTCAAACTAAATAAACAATTCAAAGATCAGTAAAAAGTAAAATCCTAGAACGCTACCGTCCACATTAGACAGTGTTTGTGTTGGGCGCCATGACAGGCCAGAGGGAAAACATTATCTGTGCATTCGTTTTGTTTCAGTGAGGGGACAAAAGGGGTCACTTCAGTTCAGAATATTTCAGATCTCAAGTCCCAGAATTTTGAGTTATGATATCCTTTTTAGCTAGCAGATTTGTTTTTTTAACTACACTAATACCTTTTACCCAAAGACAATTCAAGACATACTGATCGTCGCCAACATTGGCAGATTCCATTGTTTATTTGTGTGCAACCGTGAGTTCTATTCTGTCGTACTGTACGTGTTTTTATAGTGATTAACACTTAGACCCATTACGAATGAGATATCTTATACATACGTATGTAAACGACTACAGACTGCTTCACAAAACAGATCTGTAATACCTTATAAATACTTTATACTTTCACGAAATAATGAAAGTAGACAAATAGTCTGATCCGCGAAAGTCTATCTCCGCGAACTTGTTTTGAAACGAAATTCGTGAAATTAAGTAGCCGCGAATAATATTTGGTTTACAGTATACATTCAAATGTCCAGATCATGTTAGGAAAACAGGTTAAGGTTATTTGAAAATAAAAATACCATAAAAAACGAATCGTAAACATGAATGCACTTTGTATTCGCATAGATGAAAATCAAAATCTGAGGGCAATGACTTGATATTGTTATTATTTTTTTCAAAAGTCGATTTTCTATCTCAAACAAAACAATCATAAAAGTGAATATAGTCAGTTCTGGAAACTTATATAATAAAGAGAGTTTATGTAATACGATACCTCTGTGGCGATAAATGCTGTGATAAGAGACTCCGTGTCCATGTTAAATTCTTGCATCGCCAGTAAAATCATGTTCCTTGTTGGCGGAGGCTGGGTCTTGGTGATGAACTTTTCCAGCAATGCTTTCAACGTGTGTTCTGGTTTGTTTCTGTACTTGAAGTCTGCCCAGTCCACGTCCTCTGGCTGGAATCCGAGTTCGATGAACAGGTTGAAGTATGCTTTGACGCTAATATACCTCGCAATGACTGGGACATCATTTACAGAGAGTAATTCCTGTAACCACCCGTCTGGTAACCGCTCGTCTGAAATCATTTATTATACATTACTAGAATTTCTTTATTCAATTGATTAAAGACATTAAGAAGCTTGTATTCAGACAAATAATGAGTTTTAGAGTAATTGGTCTTTCCCAAAATTGTACATGTTTAGTGTTATATATTTAGCCTTTACGATATATGTATCATTATGTTCTGATATCTTTTTAAACAGGGCTTTTACAGTTAGATGGTTTTGCTTAAATTGTCTTGCTCATACGAATCACCGTTACCATAACAAAGTATAGAGGACCCTCGATAATCCGGACTGCGATAGTCCGGAAATATCAAACACCGGACGGAGATATCGGATTACATATTTCATTATTAATACGTAAACATAATATAATGCGACAACTAGCAATCCGGACATTTTTTCCCTTTTTGATGTTCGGATTATCGTAAGTCGACTGTACATACAGGCAATTAACCCTCATGTTCTATACTGCCAAATGTTACACACGTATCCTTATCACAAATCTTAATATTTAAACAGACAATATTGAAATTCTTGCATTTAAATAATAATTAGTAGTACTACACTGTTTTGCAATTCTTTAGTTCCATATTTTTATTATTCTATTTCTAACAAATGCCGACCTCTATATTGTGTTGTCCCGTTACAATCAATGATTTCGATCAGCTTTTCTGGATCCATTCCGTTTTGTTTCATTTCTTCTGCAATTGTCCGGAATTTTAGATCCGCCTTCCGTTTTGTTAGTTGAATTAAAATCTTTGTGATTCGAGATCGGAACACCAAATGCCTGTGCTCTTCCATCTCCTGCTCCAGCAACTCACTTGGACAACCCAGTCCAACAAAGAATGTCTGGTAAGAACTTCCGATGTATTTGGACACTCTACCGATCTCTTTAAGCGTCAAATTCCTTTCTGGTAAATCAGCTGACAACTCTGCAATTACATATACTAGTAACTCTGTACATCTTGATGAAAACATATATCAATAAATGATTCATATTTCTTACCAGTTGAACTAAGGTAAACATTATAGTAAACGACATGTGGTCTTGTCGGTCATCCAGATGTAATTGTCATGAAGTAAGTAATTAACATACGATACGCTCAACTCACCAGCAGATAAAGTGGTCTTCCCATCCATCTGTAAATGATATAGGTAATATTGGATTATAAATATGATAAATAAACAAATATATTATATCTAAAATATAGAATCTTTGAATATCAATTATTAAAAAACATACTGCATGAAAAAGCAGACATATTTACACACCTTTTCCGTAGGGTCTTTGAACCAGACGTAGATATCATCTGTCTTTATCAATGTTGGTCCATCGATGCCAAAGCATTCCAGATTCTCAAACGTCTTCAGGTCGTCTACCTTCACCATCTTGTCATTTTCGTTGAAGCGGTAGTCATTGTGAAGGTAAAACTGGTATTCGAGGTGACTCTGGTGATTTTGCTCCAGAATTTTCTGTAGGAGGTTTTTGAGAATGCTACATAATAACTTACTCCAACCCCCGCTGTTGACCTACCGGTATAGTTTGTGAACATAACTACCCTTAATGCATTGTCCTGGCAGTTAACAACCATGTTCCATGCCGCGTTCACTTTTAGGGAAACAAAGCTACGCTGAATGACCTCGATTTTACCATACCTTGGTTCATCTAGTTTTTCAAATCGGTGAATACAAGAGGTGATCATCTTGTCCCATATGGCCCTTGGGATGAATGACTTGTTGAACTTGATACAAAGAGTCACAGTTGTAGCAGCATTTGCAAGTACAGGAAGAATGAGTTCTGGATTGGCGGTTTGAAGCATGCATGGCACTATGAAATATTCTACCTCAGTGTTTGCATTTGTGATCGGTTTTGCGATAAGACTGAGAGATTCCATTACGATGCAGAGTGTCTCGAAGTTATCCACAAACATTTTCTCACTCCATAGTTTTGCGGCGAATTCCATCGTTAGAACTCCGGATTTTTCATACTCTTTCCACTGTGTGAACAGCTTTGTTGATAGGTTTTCCTTGAAGTGTTGGGCTGTTATGATTTGTTTAAAGCCGTCAATTATCCACTGCGGCTGCAATATTACAAAGGGACGTCGTGTGTGCATATTAAAACACAGAAACGTCCCTGTAAACTTAAGGTTTCTGAAAATAAAATCCATAACATGTTTTTCTGATTAAGGGCAACAGGTCTGTTTAACAATACTAATAATATTAATAATAATACACATGTATAATAAATGGATATTGGCATTCCCTTAATTCTTCAATATTTAAACTTTTCAATTTAAACCTTTTCAGTGTAAATGGTAAACTACAGTCAGTTCATTTATCAAACAGTTTTATGTCAATCGCTGGCCTTTGATCGGCTTGATAATAAATTATGGAAATGCTTACATAATAAAGTTACCTAATTGTTGTTATGCCAACTCAGTTTTGAAAAAAAAAGTAATGTTGTTGTTTATATATGAACACAGCCAGTAATCTGACATATTTACCTGAGGAATTGATGGATTTCAGTTTCATGCAACGGTACGGCTACGCTGCTGTTGACATTCAACAAATCTTCATATGTCAGGATTATCTGCCCTTGGTTCTTCAGTCTAATGAGCTCAAGCTCCAATGCAACACATTTAGAGGGAATGGGCTTCCTCCAATGCGATTGCAATGGAGCAATCTCGGTTACTTTCTGCCACAATGCTTCATAAAATCATCTGGTTTTACTGTCGAATCATTGAGATTAGCTATCGCGAACATTTCCTGGATATTTTGTTCCATTATTTCCTTAAGTTGTTGATTTTCTTGCAGCTTTTCAAGTACCTTAACAAACGATTCCTTCTGCACCACAGTCTGCGTTTGAAAATAAAATTAGTTATAATTTATATTGCTAAAGCAAATATGTTTATTTCATAAGTTTCTATAGTCACAAAAGCGATCTCCTGCTAAACCTAAAGTCATTCGATTCGCTCAATCATTAGAAATTCTTTTACTGTAGGCTTAGATATTCTAACTTTGGTGAGAGAAAGATATACCGTACTTAATTAAGGTTAAGACAGCCTGCATGCGTATAACAATTATATGAAGTGACGTCACGACAACACTATCATGACGGCACGACCGCAACGTTCCATTGAGTCAACGTGGTGTTTATCTATGCTAATATATGTACACCATCAATCTTAAACGTTACCCATGAATTTTACATCGTGGAATGAGATTTCCCCAACTTGATAAATAATACTTATTTTAGTTCTTACATCGGAGGACACAAGATCCATGTGCGAACCCACCAAGATGATTGGTGGCGTTCCTTTGGCTTCCGTTTTATCTTCTGAAGAGTACGTGGCTATATTTTTTAACCAGTACTCTGTGATCTCTGTTAATTAGAAAAAAAAACAGATATCATTGAATCTTTTATCTTTCACATTGTTACAATCTACAATTATCAGTAATTAATAACAATTAAAGATATATGTGCCATAACTGGGCGAAAATGGTGACATGTTATTTTCTCTTCAGTAATGTATTGAAAAACATCAGGTTTGATAAATGGAGCTATAGACAGGCAAACATGTGAAATATCTTATCAGCATTAGCATTAGCATTAGGTTATGTCCTATATATATTTAGATGGAAACATGTATCACCAGAATTTACTGAATTACAATTACTTATAATATTGTGAACAAATGTAATACAATTGTAGACTTCATGGTATTAACTGCATGGTATATACTCATTTCACAACACGATAAATGTGAAATTACTGAATTTTGGCAGTCTGCCAAAAATCGTTTTCAGCTCTTATTTTTACTTTTGAATTTAAACCTAACCAATCCACTATGTATAAATGTTGGGTGATGATTGAAAATAAAAGCTGTTCTTGACTCATTTGTATGAAATTTCCAGCAAACATAACTTTTAAAAACATGAAATATATATGGAGTAAATACCGTAGCCTGTTCTTGACTTTTCCGGATCCAAGCACATGTTCACATCAATCACTAAAACAAATACCATGTTGCTGGACAGGAAACAGTGGTGCGTATTATAAAATACGCACTCACCGCCGAAGTCATATATGGTGACGAAACCTTCCACTTCCTCTTCAACCTTATTTGTTGTTTTCTGCATAATCTGACGGATTACATCTTTTTGTTGTTTAGGCAGCTCTTTTACAGTCTGTTTTACTTCAGGTATTACATTTTCGTAGTTCAAAGGTTCACTTTCTGTATCAAGGAACATGACTACAAACATATTAAGAAACAATATTATAACGTAGCAAAGATAAAATAGAATGTTATGTATTTGTTTTAAGTCTAAGCACGATTTAAATTATATATGCTTGGTAAATGTAATGAATACTTAAATTACTTAAACTAGTAAAACATATAGTATGGAATGGAAATTGTTGAGAGCATTTGCCAAATGGAAACACTTTTTGAGTTATTCATCCACCTGTATTTACGCGCTCACACAAATAACTCTATAGATATATGTAATGAAGTTATACCTTTAAATTCTTAGACTATTTATTTTCTTTTTTTTCCACTAGATATGTCAATAATAAAAAGTGACATCATTAATCAATGAAAAGTGTCACTAACCTTTGTCCCTCGCTCCCTTTATCTCAGATGTTGTTGTATCGCCTGTGTATGTCACCATTGTTTCCGTAGTTTGGTGATCAGGAGCTATGTCATACATTGTTCTCTTAGCTTCCTCTCCTTTTCTGAATTGTTCGATAAGTCGTTTTATTCTAATAAAGCCAGTCTCGATTTCTCCATTTTTGTCTAGCTTTTGGCGAAATCCTGTTTTATGGTTATATGTTAAGAAATTAACGTAGAAATCGGCTGTGTCTGTAGAACCAGGTCCACCTTTCGGTATGCTTTCTTTTATTAGTTGTTTTACAAGACACGATTTACCAACTCCTTGGTGACCAACAACAGCGATAGTGATGTTGCAAGGATTTTCGACAGTTCCGGATATCCCTTTAGAATATTCATGTTGTAGTCGTACGTTTTCTGAACACAATAGAAATACATACAACTCAAATTGTTACCTTACGTCAAAAAGCATGATTCTGATCATCACTTTGTAAAGTGTAAACATTCTGCAAAACGCTTAAAATTATGTGAATGGCTCTTTAATTAACAAACAATATAAGTAGCAATCGTATGTACCGATAGAAATAGCAATTGATATATATCATCATTAAATGATTTTCTTTTAATACCAATGGTACGTAAAAAGCATTTCATTTTCCACTTAACTGCTAATGCATATGACGTACTGTAGAGAATATATATATTTTGCGAGTGGAAGTTTTCGATAAGTTAATTTCATAATCAGCATTATATACTTTCACATTTCCCCGATCTAGGGTTTTGAGTTTTATTACAATAACGTCCTTTACAGTCAGACTATCATATATGTTGGTGTAGGGAAGCCAAAGTACCGGCAAAATAAACCATCGACTAGTGGTCAAGACCAGACAAAGGCCTCATGGGATTCGAATTCGCATCTCAGTGCTGAATGGCCTGTGACAATATGTCGAGACATCTTAACCACTAGGCCACCACGTACCCCCTTCCCGAATCTAAATATAAGTTATTTCTTCATGGGCAAATAGTTCAATTTGAGTCGAGTCAGTAATTACATATTTAATCAGCATATCAGGTCACGTTGACCAAATTTAGGTTCATGGCAAAGTTTACGCCAAGTAAATTTCCACTTTTACCGTATGTTGATATTGAATGTAATGTCAAGTCAATTGATTTGAAGTACGAAACGCCTCGAATGATGTGACTATAAATATGAATGTGTTTATCATTGAAGAACTACATTTGCTGTATATTGGAAACGTTAACGAAGACTTCCATGACAAGTAAGTATACAAACACGACTTGTGCAGAAATATGCGTTAAGGCTCAGTATAGTGGCTAAGTGGAAAATACGTATACAAGAAAAAGCATTATAGTGAAATTATAAAAAGGCGTACAACCTTGATGCTTTGCAATGGCATCGGACATAAGTCTTCTTTGTGTCTCTGACAGCTATAAATACAAAAGTGATAAGACATTATTGACTTCTTTCTATGGAACAACTTCAGAAAGGTAAACGATATATTCAGCGCGATGTGTCATGCTATATTATATATATATCAGATAAATAAGACACGAAATGTTGAATACGTGACAATAAGTGGTTTTAGTAGTAGTATTAAATATTTCATCAATATACGAGCAAATGTTCTAGGTCATGTAGGATGAACGTTTGTGGCTCCTTACCACGTTTTGCTCTCGCCATTTCAAAAATTCACATTTTTGCTAAAAAACATATTGTTCTACTTCACCGTGGAGAAGGTTAACGAATCAGGGTGCGAAGGAGGTGCGTACCTCTGACTAAGGGGGCGCTTAGGAGCTCGAATCGAGACAATGGCCGACGGTAGTTGTTTACATTTTTTCGATGCGATCATAGGCAATTTTTGCATCTAGTGTGATTTCCATTCTACCGAAGTGAGATGAACTGAGAAGAACTGAGATGTGTTGGTTGAAGCCAAGGATGCACAATTCGTTCAAGCTAAGCCACATAAGTCATGCGAGTAGGGGCGTTGGTGATTTGTTTTCTTTTTTTCGCAGTAAAAATACGGAGAATGCGGTGGTTTTACGTACTTAAAACTGTGTGTAAAGATACCTAATTGATGTTAGATGTTTGAATATTAATTTGTAACGAAATTTTAGGTGTAATTCAGTGGCAATTTGATGAAATAGTGAATATATTGGGGACGGAGGTATGGGTGAGGAGGCCGAAAGCCGGCGACGGCGGCCTGGGTGAGCACGTCCGTGAATTTCATAATGAGGAAATAATTAAACGAGTGTTATTTTGCCGCTATATTGTAATTTGTTAGCCTTATAAATTATAAACTAGTGTCAAGTAATCCCATTAAGATATTACAATTACTCGATATTTCAACTACACATGGGATCCGTTGAGCGATACGTGTACGTTTTATGTTTATATCTTTCTTTCATTCAGGTAATTAATTACAATACTATGTAAATATGTTGCAACTTTGGACAAGTACCTGTACATACCGGAACCAGGATGTTAGTTAGTTAACTCAAGGGGTATTGTCTTGATTGAACACATACTACATGTATAGTAATACTTCGAAAAAAAATACAATAAAATACTTGCATAAATTTTCAAATAAAATTAGTAGATTTTCACAAGATAAGTAGATAATCTAGGTTTACTTAAAATTATTATTTCATTTTGTTTCGTTTGGAACACAACCACATGGGGAAGTCTAGAACGTAGGCTTTATTTTACTAGTTAAAATTGTACAGGTACATACAGATGTAACTAGGCTGTCGTTATAAACGGACCCCCTGGAGATCGATTAATTAGGTAACAATGAGCTATATTAACCTACATGCTGTGACGTTTGACTGATCATCATATCAGGTAAGATGTTATATTTGGTATTTGGGTAGGGAGTGGCCTCGGGGAATGAGTCGAATGGGGGCAATGTGGAAAGTTAAAGGCCTTGGTGGTCATAACAACAGACCTACAGGTATGTATCTGTAGATAGTTACAGGTACAGTATCTAAATATTAGGTGCAATTATTATACAACTATGTATATCTGTATCCCCATCTGTGTCTGTATGTTAATATATCTATGTATTGGGTATATATATAAATAAGTAATGATACGATTCAGAATTGTAAAACATAAATTTACTGGATTAAGATAAAAACCAGTAATTTAATATTCTGTGTGTAAAAGCACTAAATCAGATTGACAATTAAAAATGTTTCTGACAGCATGAATTATGACACATTGTCTGCAACTTTAGCGTGATTTCAATGTAGATATAATGTCTTCCACCCGAAATGATCATATCAACAAGCAAACAAAATCAATAAATAAAATATGTAAATCAAAATTTATTTCAAAGCTTTATGAATATTATTTGTCTACAATATCAATGTAGAACTATATGATTGAAAGAAATAAATTAAAGTATGTCTCTGGTTTAAATATCGCCCAAAACAGGGACGTAGTTGACTTATAAATCATGTATATGGAGATTAGACTCATCTGAATTAATTTTAAGTGAGGAGATCATTCTGCAGATTAAAGTAGGCCTAAGATGTATACGTAACGTAACCCCGCGAGGCTCACCCATGCACCGTCCCCAACTAAAATAGGGTCTCCCCCGATCCCGTCACTCGCTAACGTAGGGAAAATTTTGCCAAATTTCAACCATTTTACAAGTCACGGAGAAATTTTACTTATAATAGCACCTTTCAATGTTAATAAAAATCTTAATTGGTCTAGTTCACGAATTGTAAACTACGTAAAATCACCGCATGCTCCATATTTTGACAGCGAAAAATGTAAACAAATCACTCCACGCCCCTACTCGCATGACTTATGTGGCTTAGCTTGAACGAATCGTGCATCCTTGGCTTCAATCAACAGATCTCATCGGTAGAATGGGAATCACTCTACATGCAAAAATTATTGGTTTATAATTTTACTCTCAATATCTATGTCTATGATCGCATCGAAAAAAATCAACTACCGTCGGCCATTTTCTCGATTCGAGCTCCCCCCAATGCCGCCTTCAGCGCACCCTAAGTCAGACGTACGCACCTCATGCGCACCCCGATTCGGTTGACCTTCTCAAAGGTGTACTTTACCATATCTTTCAAAAGTCTTCAGAACGTCTGTCGTAATTATATATATATACGTTAGCAAGCTGAATGGAAGAATATAATCTGGAGAGTAGAATGGTATGCGGCGATTTTAAGGATGTACTCCTCTGAGAAGTCAGAATTGTCTTGTATTAAACTTTTTTTCTCATATAGATTTTCGGAAAGAGGAGTTCATACCATGAAAGAAAATGGAAGAAAAAAACATATGTCCGTGTGCTCGTTTTTGAGCTACTGTCACTCAAAGATACCTAGTTGACAAAATATTGGAGTTTATGGGAATTTTGCCGTTTTGACCATATACACAAGATGTTAAAGCCATAATTTCCTAATGAGGTGTTTGATATGTATTTATGTTTGTAGAATTTATTTTCCAGTAGTCTTCTTTTAAAATATACCAGTTTTGATCAAAAAGACTAATATTTTTTCTCAGAATAACAACATATGCTACCCCTACCCCTTAATTTTGAGCTACAAAATGCACCATTTTCAGCCATTTTTGCCAAATCTAAACCTTTATAGGAAAGTTCTGGTATTAAACGTTTGTTAATATTTTGCATATCAACAGGGAAAGGGTTGTACTTTGAGAATCAGGCAGAAAAATGGGTGGTCCGTGTGCTGACTTTTTTGCCCCACTTGAATATTTGTTATTTTTCAGTATTTTAGAGTAAAAAATAAAAGTGATCAAATTACCATTAAATGTAAAAATAAAGTGAAAAAAGTGAATCATTTCATACATGTACATTAATACTCAATATCTTAATTATCACGAACCAAGTAAAGATTTACAGCAAAAATTAGCTTGATTCAGCTAAAAATGCTGGTGCAGTGATGATTTAAGTAAAAACAATTTCAGTAAAAAATGGTAAAACTTTGGCTCTACTCAAAGCGAAAAAAGACACAATTTCAAAATGGCTGCCAAATGGGCCATTTCTTAAAATCCCCGTATAAATAAATCTGCTAAAGTTAGAACTGTAATTTTTTGACAAAATTTGCAACTAGCAACTTGCTACAGATAAATTGTATTTAAAAAATCTCATAACTTCTTTGATCTTTGTCGATACGAGACTTCAACGGGACTGGTACCTCAGAAGAATACATCCTTAATTATAAATCTGTTGAAAATATACTTGTAAAAAAAGTGTTTTTCCAGTTATGTATGTATTTCATTTGATTTTTCCAACATGTAAATACTGATGGTTGTACTGCTAAAAAACGATCACATATGTGAGTTTTGAATGGTTTTCACGTTACTCAGCAAGGGTTTGGTGTTCAGTGTCCTAGTCTGTATTGAAACTACCACAGTTTACGCTAAACCATGACACATAACAAACGAAACGGTAAAAAAATATAGAAAAGTCTCAATGAGACAGGGCTATGGAGTGCGAGTGTGATTATGAAAATAAAAAAGTTATGTACACTTAAGAACAGCTCTTTAAACAAAAGTGAATACAATTGCGCAAATTGCTAGTCATTGCAAACATAATATACAATGTATATATATCTTTCTATTTCCTTTGTTGTTAATATGTACATTATTTAAATTAATTTAAATATCTTATTCTGACTACAATGTTACTGGCATTTCAACTATAAAAATTAACAATATGAGCTTTTCTAAATTATGCGTGATTTAGTTTGAAATTTAGGTCATAATGAATATATGCGTTGAACTTAACCAAATTAATAGTAAACCTTGAACATGTACTGGGATGATAGAGGGGAACTTTATTATCAAAAAAAAAGAACACACACACATACAGTATATTCAATCAAATGTTATGAACAGGTGGTATGAACCCGAGACAACCTGTACTTCATTTGTTTCTTTTATTTGAAAGAAGGCCATATTGAAAAACAATATGGTGTATTTAATATATTGGCCTTGGATACAATAAATAACTGGTAAAATTTTAATGCGATGTCAACCTCAAGTTTCAATTTTATCTATACAGATATATATCAGTTAAACTTATTACAAAACATCAACAGGTACAATAATACAAATAATGACATAAGTATTTATACGTTTTTATATAGATGTAATAGTAATGTGATATTAATATAAGTATACGTATCGTGCTATGAAATCCATCTCTTCATCGAAGAATCCTAGCAAGTTCAACTTAATTAAATATAAATTTCTGTACGGACTATTGAATTAGCTTACAGGTTAATTAATCAACTGAATATTATAGTATAATCCCATATTTACAAGGAACCCAGTTGAACAATAATACTGTGTTTTGTTACTGATTAACCGATACTCATTTAATTAGTTTGTGAGTCTTCAAACTTTGCTATAACAACTACTTGTTTATCATATTAAGATACAGTAAACATGGAATTAATAGATATAGCTACACACAGTTAAGTTCAGACATTATCAGTTTGGATTGTTATAGCCTGTACATCAATAATACACGTGGACATTTGGTCAACCCAGCTAATTCTTTATTATTCTTCATAAAATGTTATATTTAACACGAATTATAACTTATAGGATACGTTAATTTAAAATCACTACATCTATATTTAGTTTGTATGTAACTAACAGAAATAAGATAATGATCACTGTTATATGTCTAGTAGTTGTAAACAATTAATTAAACAGTTGCAATATTTCAATTTGATTTATTATCAAAGATTATCAAACAATGGCTCAGCTAATGTATATTTTTATAAACACGGAATGTTGTTGGATATATATGTAATTGTCCTAAAATAGCAAACGTAGTCATGAGACATTTTAGTAATAATACTTGGCAAAAAAATACAATTCTAATTGAGTAAAAATGGTTAAAAAGTGATTATAGTAAGTAATTTTAAATAGCATCTCCACCAGTTTAAACCTTAGTCATTTATTTTCCAAGCGCAGATTAGAAATCTATTGATCACGTGTCTCAATGCTGAATATAATGTACACCGCATGCTATGTAAACAAAGTTAATTGATCCTTACATGATGTGTCTTCACATGATTTGTCAAGTCATATGTTAGTCACATTACAAGCTATTCAACTGCATACATTTGCGAAATTCAAACACTTGAAGATAGCAATGGTACTAATGATAGATACTGATATTACAAAAATACACTTTGTTACTGTGAACTAGCTGTTATATATAGCATTAAAACATGGTTTTAAAATAATGCAAGTATATTGTTATTAATAAACTGTTTTCAATATTTCAAAATATTTTCATTAAATTGAACAGTTAAACTAATCGCACAGTAAATATACAGTGAGTATGTGTTATATACCACGATGTGTCTAAACCCAACACATGATAGCTGGATATCCCTCCTCTCACATATGGTAAGGTAAGTTATTAGTATAACACAGAAATCCAATTCAATTAATTTACTAGGAATTGGAAAGTATTTTAAACCTGAGAATTTCTTAATGGTATGTTGAAAAGCTCAAGAAATGTAGATAAGTTAGTTTGTGCCAGGCTTATTATACATATACCATTGTATAATTATTATATATCACTCATAAGTGCGTGTTAATTAGCGTATACTGTATATAATTGTATCCGTGTCCAATTAAGGAGAGGATGGTGTTAGGGGGTAGTTGCATTCAGATACGGGTTTACAGGACTCGCATCGCTCCGTCTGGTGATTAAAGGGTTTTAGGACTAAAATGTAAAATTATGTACTACGTTTATACAGCCCGGACTTTCTGTGTCTGAATATGTAAATCATCATGCATCTAAATAAGGTAGAGTGGACGTGCAGGGGTTTCTAAAAAGCACATAGACAAATGGAGGCTATAGAGAGTTTGAGTAAAGGTAAGTATTATTTATCGTTTTGATGTTGGATTAAAGTTTGGACCTTATAAGGCAACTTTGAGATCGATAATATGAATAAAGAGATAGATTGGAGTGAATATTTAGATAAAGTATATATTAAGTCTAACATATTTTGAAAACAATTAATGATATTTAATTATTTCATTAAAATAAACTACATAAGTTACACTTATGGTTTTGTGTTATTACTAAACATCGAATCGAAAACGCAGCACGACTCAATAAGAATGAGTGTTGAAGATGACCTAGGTTGATTTTAATTTTAAAGCAATGGTCGTTAAGAATAATATAATTCCTTGAAGTTGATTTAATATAAAGTTAAATAATCATGCCATTTATTCTTACGTTGTTAATACCATTTGCCACATCCATGTGTACAACATATAAGTGATAGAGCATTAATATCATAAATTGCATTTAGTTCTTATTGCAATAAAAAAACAACGTTCATTTAAAAAAGTGATGACATATGAAATATATTTGTTTTCCACAGCTCATTAAACATTTATGTATCAGCACGAAACGGATAATTTCATAAAAATGTGCTATTCCTAATAAGTATTTTTGTATACAAATGAGCTGTAACCGTCAGGTAAATCGTTAACATAAAAAATATGAAATGCGTGTATATGTAAATTACAATTCAACAATGTACCTATCCTTGTCCTTTTTAAGTCTGCTCCTTTATCGATAAGAAGCCTTATCATGCATGTAAAAGTCACTTTCCGTGCAACATTACTAAATGTGCGAATGAAACTGACGCACACACGTACGGATCTCATATAAGTCGGCCCCCACATATACTTGATTATAGCGGACATTATGGCTCCACATAACTTTCCACAATCGATCTTATTATAGACTCGAGCTCCCAACCTTAGCTGAATCAATTTTAGATAACAAACGTTTGGAACATTACTTGTTGTATATGTAGTGAAAACTGCAATCGCATTAAAATACAGATCCTAATTATCTATTATTTGTTTCATGCAGTATATGTTGCATTAATATAGAGTTAAGCCAACACCACTGAGGAATACTCAACTCAAACACCCTAATGTAAGCTTTAACAATAAAATTATGATATAGTTTCTTCAAAGCTAGAATCGTGTACCTATTCGTGCTCTGTATGTAATATTGTTTGAGATGAAGGAGTAGGCTGATAGTCAATCATTAAATGACTTCTCCTTATGTAGGAATATCACTTTCACGTTGTTCGGGTGTCACGGATGACGTATTATCTAATACTTAACCAATAACATACAATGACACACAGAGCTTTGATATGTTTTGATATGTAAAGACATATCGGGCATGATATGTATAATTTGTGACCATATCGAAGAAGGCCATAATAAAATTCAGTACAAGAAATGGTTATGTGCACTCCTAACTACATCTATGTATGTAGAAGTAATGCCGCTTTATTTATGATTTATTTCTGCAATCGGGAATCATCACGACCAGAAGTCCTTTCTTTAAATACATATATATGCATGGTTCCATATATTTTTCCATTTAATCCGATTGAATATACTTATTTCAGAAACTCAGAGTCATGTTCAATAATGTCAAATAAACATATCATGCAGATTTCGAAAACAGAATGAAATTATTTTCGAAATATATCCAAATGAGTTATCTGCCGTTTGAGGCGGCAATTCTATTTAATTATATTCTGATTTTACGGCTGATCAAGTGTGAAGGTAAAATGACTCCTAACGACATTTTGCTCTCGCTGTTTCTAAAATTCACATTTTTGTCAGAAATATAGTCTTGTACTTTAACAAGTTATGTATGTTTTTCAATTGATATTGCGAATATCATATAATTGATAACAATAATAATGATTGATTTTTGAGGTTTATCATATTTGGTAACTTGTTTCGTGTACTAGCGTATATTGAAAGTAGTGCAGATTACAGTAAAAAAAAACATGGGAGATAACAACTACAGTTCGAAACGAACGGCATAGATACAGAAAAATATATTCTTTTTTAAAACAGGGTTATGAGATGTGAGTTTGAGCATGAAAGTAAACACAAATTTCTTTCTTTTTGTTCATATGTACATGTACACGTAAGTACAGCTTTCTGCTCAAATTCTGATGCAATTGTGCAAAGTTCTAGTCAATGTTAACATTATATACACTATGTATGTACTTGCCAACAGTTTACATCTTTTCATTTTCTTTGTTTTCCATATGTACATATTTACCTACGTCAAAATGTCCGGTCTAAAACTATATATTAATTACCCTGTCTTTTATGATTTTGTATATCATTATTAAAGGGTTTATTGAAGTTGAAAAAAATATGTATAACATAAATTGAGCGTTTGAAATGCTTACGAGAAAGCCCTTAATCAAATGTCATTTACAGCAGAGTAAGCGATCATCATCTAGGCCAAGGTACAATCCATATTGGTCAACAAGGAGTACATTTTCTATAATTTAACTATTTTAGATAATTTGAAATATTTACAAAATACATACTCACAGTTAACCAGCATAATTACGGACATAAAAAAACGATGACTATAGATGTCTATTTTGTAAAAACGTTTGGTTACATGTGTTCATGAGTAGTTACAAAATACAATGTACTTTGCATATCGTTTGATATCGTTTATATATTTCGTTATATAACAATGTGTTAGCATGTCGAATAAAACGACACAGACATTTAAAAAGAATGAACTTATAATAAGGCAGACGTCAGCAATATCTTCCGCTTCTTTTGTTATCCACAATGCGTTTGCGTACTTTCTATTAACATGGATCAACAACTTTCGTTTTTTCGTATTTACAGCGAAGATAATTACGAGAGAAATATCACTAACTTAATGCCTTTTCTGAACTGTTCAAATAAAGTTAACATGATGTAACGACTTGTTGGCTACGACCGTAATCATTAGCATAGAGTAGAATGATACAATTAATTCGTTTTGCCCTGGGTTCGACTGCCGCGTTAGCTTGCAGATTCCTATGTCTCGCTATAATATCCAAAGGTTCTAGTGAGTATGGACAATGGACGACATCAAATTCATTTTACAGTTTATTAACATTTAACATATGTAAAGTCAACAACAACAAGAAAATACCCGCGTGGCTCAGTGGGAAGTAGTGTGTCATGGACAGTCTTGTTGCTAATATTCTCACGTTTCCGCTATCATAATAAACTCCTACCCATCAATGAAAGACCGATCACGTGGCGCTTCACACCGTGCCGATTATCGATAGGTTAACCTCCAATTTCACAAACATCGTTCTCCAGCGAAGAAATATCTCCTTAACGGCTACCCCGAAACTCACTATAGGAGGCTCCCACTCTTTTCCAGCCTACCAACGGCTCTCAACACAAGAGTGAAGACTATTAATTACTATCGAAACCCGTCTAAAGGCGAGACATGCCAAGTCCAACATTGCACAATTTCACAAGTATTTCAACCTCAAAAATATAGCAAAAATATCAAACGCGCCCCATGAAATATATTCTTAGAGGAATTGCTCCATACAAGCATGGTTAACATAAAAGCGCAATCCAATACCTATATAAAACATAACATAAATGTTCAAATATCATCGATGTAAAGGCCATTTCTGCATAAATCATATCTCAGTCGGATTCAATGTGGCTTTGGTAGTAAAGTGATAGTAAAAACAAATAACTAATGGATGTATAAACCAAGATGCCGAAAGGTAATGTGTGAAAATGGCCAAAGCATATCAGACTTGATAGATTGATTCCTATGGAAGCTAATACTGTATCAAGGATGTAGTCAAGTTACGTATGAAAATAAAGGAATCACAGTGTGCTTATATTATCATGTCAGTACTGAAGACAGCAATGGACATATAAATGACATACATTCAGGAATCTTAAAACGACGAGAGAAAACAAATATAGAGGCCAATGGAGACTTGTTTAATGTATCTGATATCCAAAACACGTCATCAAGTACTAATTTCCATTGGAAATCCTTCGACTGTGTAAGACAGCGGAGGAAAACGACACCTGTTGACCGATTCGTTGTCTGTTTACACACAGATACGAAGACACAGATATTCAAACTAATGTTTTCGCTCTGTTCTAACTGTATAGTAAATACTGAGCGCATAATACAAAAAATAAGAAAAACAGAAGAGTTAACTTGAAATGGAATTGCACGGCGGAAGATTGATGCACTAATAATAGATTTTCTTTGATGTGGATACAGGTACCCCTAACCTCGTCAACGACATTCTGTCGTTAACAGAAAGCCCCTTTCATACTCAATTACAAATTCAGGACGCCTTTTATAATTAGTTGGTTAGACAAAATATTAGGCTTTTGCTGCTGAATCTGTGATTGACCTTACATCAATGCAACAAATAAAAACAAAATATCTTCTTCGTATGTATTGTATGAATAAAAGTACAGAAATATTTGGACGACGAACAACTTTCAGTAATTGAAGTATCCCATGCATATATACAATGTAAAGTTGTCATTCATTTGTTGCATTCTTCGACAATGGACGTACCAATGTGTTCGATTTATTTTCCATGTTTGTTTTGTCCTGAAGACACGAAAATAAATGTACACATCTATTTCGACAATTCCCTCATACTCCACCGAGTCTAGGAATCGTTGGAGCGATGACAGATGCCAGGTTGGGGGGGGGCTTACCTCGACGGCCATTGCCAGTCGGGGGAGTGGTCTGGGGATCAGGTCTCCGAGCACATCAACGTGCTGGAGATAAGGCTGTTCGGTTGGCTCTGCAGGCTTTGCGGAAGATTCTACATTCCAAGGTGGTTTGTGTGAATACAGACAACTCTACAGTTGTCGCGTATCTGGAGAGAAAGGGGTGTGTGTGTGGGGGGGGGGGGGGGGGGGTAAATAAATGTACATAATGTTCGCTGTCCGGAAATGCGGTTCAGTCCCTCAGTCAAGCATCTTCCTGACAGGTTGAATGTTCTGGCTGATACTCTTTCCAGGCACCGCAAGCCGGTTGTGACAGAAAGGCAGCTAAATCTCCTGATCAGGGCATTTGCTAGATGTGGAACAGACCTCATATAGACCTTTTCGCCACTTCTCCACCAATCGTTCACGTTTGTCTCTCCGGTGCCAGACCAAACGACTTGAGAGCTGTGGACGCTCTATTGTGAGGGGATACATGCTTATGAATTCCCTCGATTCAACCGGGTGGGCAGGGTTCTAATAGAAGTTTAGGGAGCATCATTTTCCCCTCCGTCTGATCGCGCCCCTATGACCGAGATAATCCTGGTTTCCGGAGCTCTTGGCGTTTCTGTTGGTGGATATTTCTCTGGTTTTCCCACTAAGAACCAATCTCCTGCGCCAGCCTCAGTCCCGGAAGATCCATTCAAGAGCGTGAAAGCTATCTCAGAGGCCTCGCTCACTAGGCCTTTCTTAAGACGTATCAGCTCTCATCGTCCGATCAATAAGCCTTCCTCACCTGCCGTCTAACAGTCATGGAAGATCGTCTGTGATTGGTGTATCGACAGGAAGATTGATCAGGTCAAGGCCTCTGCCCAGGTGATTGCGGATTCCCTTCCCTCTTTGTTTGAGAACGCAAACTTGCCTCTAGTACTATTGCAGGCTATCGCATGGCTATTTCCAGTGTACTATATTCTCATGGTAGACCAGAGTTAGGGTCTTTCAATTCTTTGTCTGCCTTGATTAGGTGGTTCAGTCTGGACAGGCCTAGGGTACGGCAGTTAGCTCCGCAGTGGAATCTAGCACTTGTGTTACTGAAGGGAGCTCCTTAAGAGCCTTTGGTGTCGGTCTCAATTAAGGTTTTTACTTTTGACTTTATGCTTGCTTTTGCCTCAGGCCGTAGGAGGAGTGATTTCCATCTATTCACCTTTTGTGCTTCGTTGGGTCAGATATAGCTCTGTTACCCTACTCACTGATCCTGCCTTTTTGGTAAAGATTCACAATCTTTATTGAGACGAAGGAGAATGATCGGCTGCTTTGTCCCAGTCGGACGCTTAGGTTTTCCCTTGATAAAACAAGGGGGCGATGTACTATATATTTGCCCATTAAACAGGGTAAGCAGGATTTCTCCTCCCAGTACATCCTTCTCCAGATGGATATGTCAGGTGAGGAGGATTGCTTATGAGCAGTCTGATTATCAATCTGGTGCGAAATGCAAGGAGATAGCCCAAGAGGTTAGAGCCCTTGCGGCTTCTTTGGCTCTCCATAATGGGTCATGGTTCCAGGACATCATGTCTGCTGCCTTTTTGCGTGGTTAGACTACTTTCAATGACTTTTACCTACGGTCCCTGTCCTCTCATTCTAATTGACTGTTCTCCTAGGATCCCTTTGTGGCGGCCCGGTCTGTGACTGTTCCTCATCAACATATATTATATGTATTTGTAGTTTTTAACAATAGTAACAAGGTTTAACAACCTTTTTCATGGGGAGATATATCCAAAATTGAAGGAGAATAATTCGATCCCAGTTGTTTTTACTAAAACGAAATAAATTATTACGGCTATTGGGAACTGTCTTACTTATGGATAAAACATGTGAACTAGCCTTTGGATGTTTACTGGATCCGGGAATGTATATTTTATAATTATTGGGGAGGGGGTTGGAGGTCATATCGCTTCTTCTGCTAAAAACCATAAATCTATCCTCATATAATACACATATGTTTATACAAGAGTCAGTTCAATTCAGAATAACGTTACAATGTGTTTTGACAGAATATTTGGAGTTTTAATTTATTGATTTTGTTTTCATTTTTTTTTCTTCTGCATTTTCTTTTCGATGTGTGTGTGGGGGGGGGGGGAGTTTTTCCTCTCTTTATCCCACCTCACTCATATCTTTATAGTACACATGTATGCACATATGTTTAAACAAGGATTAGTGCAATTCGAAATGACTGTTACAAGGTGTTTTGTCCATCAATTGTTTTACTTCTTATGTACATTATGACATTTATCGATTTTTAGGGGAAAAAAAAGCTGAAAGTGTCATTGTTTTCCCGTCATTTCACAAAAATGAGAAGACGTAACGTCATTATTATGATTTAATCGTATTCAGCATGTTTCAATCATATCGAAAAATGTGTTTATTTGCCTCCGAATGTTGTCTGGTTCTCTATCTATGCGCATATATGCGAATGTGTCATTTTGGCCATTTTTGATACCTGGAATCCAAGATGGCCGCCATATGGGACATTAGTTGTCAATGGCAACAAGCATATTCTGAAACTAGACATCATACCGGGCCTAAAAACCATGTTACTAAAAACTGCCAGAGGAGTACATGGGAACCTATCTCTCCTCCCCCACTATCTGGGTTGGGATTTTGAAACAATAATCCCATATCTACATATGGTGGCCTATTCCTATTTTGAGGAATGAGTAGAATTTAGTCCGCTAAACTTGCCTAAATTATTAGGGTTTTTTCTATTATATAGACTTTATATTAGGCAAAACAAATAAAAAACCCTACTAATATAAGTAGGTTTTAGCGGACTATTTAAGTAGAATCTACTCTGTGTAACTATACTTTGCGTGGTGTCACTTTTCAATATTTCATCTGTCGGCCTTTGAATTTACGTGTCTTTCGGTTTAAGCTTAAAGTCATTTGTGTCTTCTTCATATTTACGCACCAAACAACACTAAACACCCAGAACCCGTAGGTTGATAGTTATAAACGGATACGACTTCAGGTTTCCATTTCCGGACTTCCAAAACTGCACAGGTATATTTCAATAACATGAATTTTAACTAAATCATCTACGTTTAGGTTATTTTTTACTTTGAAATTACATTACATTCAAGACCTTGACGGATCGACATAGATGCTTTAACTTTACAAGACCATGAATAACTCATACCAGAATTTTTTTATGTGCAAGCCCGGGCTTTTTATGTATAGCAAGCTACGCCCCTGGTAGCAGTAACACTACTTCCCTTAATACCCTAGCTGGCCGGGGTTCGATCCCCGGCATGGACTTCTGACCAATCACGTTGGCTTCCTTTTGATACTCCCACTATATGACTCACGTTCTTATTACATCCGGTTATTTTTGTATCTATATAGTCAACGAGTACTCGAATAATGTCAATTTCCTTGAAAGGTAAGTTTTAAAGGATTTTTCGCTCTAACAAGAAAGAAGGGGAGTTAATTAAAAAGAGAGAAAAAATACTACTAAATGTACTAATAAAGTAGATATGCATTCACAGTGGTATATCAAAACATTTTATTTTGAAAAAAAAAAAATAACCATATGTTAAAGCTATATTCTACATGCTAAGTGTCATTACCAAATGACGTTGATGTTCGATATTTCGTTATGCATTCTTAAGTTTGGTACTATGCGATAATTCTACACAGTTGTCTTTCACTGAGGATTGCGGATTTCAGACCCAGTTTGCATGCGTATCCGTTTCGTGACCAAAGCGTAAGTATATAATTATATGTTTAGATGAGACATTTGAACTCTCATATTGAGAATTTGTTTGGAATATCTTTATTTGTAGATACACCTTGTTTTTTGTGTTTCAGAAATTAACTGAATAATATTATGTGTTGATATGTGTCAAATAACCATTGGGATGTTCCATGTGTTAGGTGTCGATCTCATACGTTGTGTACACTATCCTATGCATCAAACAAATGACCAGACAGCAAAAATACACTATAATATGATAGTGAATAACAAAGGTGCTTTGTAATCGTTTCGAAGACAAAACGTTGAATGTTAGCTCCATTATCTAATTATAATGTATGATCATCTCTATTATGGATGTGACAGAATACCAGAATACACGTGTTATAAGTCATCGATTTATCGATATATAAACCTTATCACCCATCCTGAAGTATTTGTTTAGTAATAAAATGCACACGTTTAAAATATAACGTACCTGATTTGGATCTGCTCCGTGTTGCAGTAACAATTTAACGATATCTGCCTTCATCCACAATACTGCATCTTCCAATGCCTGTAATGATAACAATGTGACATGCTTTAGTGGTATGTTATTGTCATTTTTTATTTAATTTTCCCCAATCTTATTATAGCCATACATCCATACATTATTGTATGATAATTATACATGTCTTACCACATCATATGACATGTGAGCTAATGAGCTATTGATATGACCAAGACTATATATTTTTAAGCATTCATGTAACTATTTGTTTACTTCATCGGGATATGAAAGAAAAAGCTTGCAAACAAAATTTAGTTTTTACCCTGATGAAGTTAAAATCATAGTAACATCAATGCGTATACTTAATTTTCTTGATAAAATATAGTACGTTTAAACATACGGTTCCGTTGATTTTCCAATGGATTTTTTTTTCAAATCAATAAGTAACGTCGACGTCTCTATTGCAAAGTCATCAAAACATCGGGTTTTCCATTCTTGGATTTGTTTTCTTGATAGTAGTATGTGATTGTGTGTACGAACTAAGCTCTACGCCAATACGTATTTTAATATAACCCGTGAATAGAAGAGAACAATTATTATAATCAGATATAACGTTCTAAAAACCCTTCAGTGTTTATATACAAAAAAAAAAAAAAAAAAAAAAAAATATTTAAAACTGTTCAAATTACATGTATGCTGCAAATACGAACAACCCAATTTAAAAAGACGAATGGTGTAAATGTTGTTTACACGGGAATTTTTTTACTTATTAACATGATACAAAATTTATAACAGTCGAGATCCTGGTAATATATTAAGGTCATGCTGATCTTAATTGGATGTGATACTGGAAAGTACAAATGTACCACGATTGTGTGCACAAATTTTACTCTATACCAATACGTATTTTAATATAATCAGTAAATAGAAGGGAACGATTATAAGAACCACATATAACGTTTTAGAAACCCTTCAGTTTTTATATATTGCCGTTTCGGATTTAAGTCGATTGATATTAGATTTTCTCCATTTTATATTGATATCGAGATCAAGGTTTATCATCGGACAACAGAGATGGACATCTATAGTTCAGTTTGTTTCGTTGACAAATCGATATTATATACCTTAAAGCAGTTAGATTATTTCATTTTTATGATACTTTTCCAATGAAACGATAAACGATAACTCATTTTACGAGTTATCAAGATGATGTATCACCCTTCTCTTATTCATTCTTGGTTATTTAATAAATGTAAATGGTTTCAAAATATCTATACATAAGATCCGTAAATCAATTATACGATTTGTTCACATGACAGCGTCTAATTAAAAAAAATGCATATAAAATAGTTCGTTTTACTTTTGGTGCATCCACAATCAGTACTTAATTTCGTATAGGACACAGTTGCGACGGATTTTTTATCGGGACGCAATTATTTTTTTTTTTAATATTTCTATAATATTTCTAAGTAAAATTGGAAACTTTTCAATGTTGGTAATATTGTGTAAAGAAAGTAACTTTTGTTACTGAAGAAAAATACTAAATTCTCAGCTCCTGTTTTGATAGTGAGAAAATACCATTCGTCAGCGGTGGGAAATCTATAAAGCAATGTATTCTAAAATATTTGAAAATGGAAACGTGTTTATTATATATTATGCTAAAAGATAAACGTGTCTAATGCCTGCTAATGTTGTATCTGTAAGTGTAGGGAAATAATGTATATATGATTTTGATAGGCCTTAAAATACAAATTGACCGCACCTCTCCACGAAAGGATAATAACTTCCGGTAAGCGCTTTTTTCAGGTTACAGGATCTCTGAGACTTATCACACTTCCCTATTTGTTTTAATTGTTTGCTTCTGCAATGTCTCATATAATTCAGAAATCGGATAATGCACAGAAGAGGACTACGGTATACGTTGGGTATGAATGTGCATGTGTTCCATAGTGAAACTCTCAGACTTGATATGCGTGTTATATATGAAAGCACTGGTGTACTTGTTTCAACTTCTGGGCTCTGTTCATACCCTGGCCATTCTTATATAATTATCGTAGTAGATGAATCAAGTACGAAATTCGTTTTTTATTTTTTTTTTTATTTTTTTTTTTATTTTTCAGAAGTTTTCAAAATGTAAAAGTTACATTAGATATCAGCACACAAATCATTCATAGTCTTCATTCACTCATTCATCATCATCATCATCATCATAGTACATATATTCACTCAATATACAACGTCATTCATTAATCACCATATACCACAGTAACAAATTATATTTGATTACCATTATCACACTCAGTAAACAACAATAGTTACAGCTTTGCACACTAACATCATCACTCAGTTTGCATCATCATTACCATGATCATCATCATTGTCAAAATATCCTTACTACATGTATTTTAATATCATGATCAATAAATTTAAATCTTATATTTTGATATCATAATCAAAGTTATTACATGTCCTCTTATCCTCAAACATAACATTATATATGATATCACCCACAAAGACATCATTAATAGAGAACGATAATTGTATGAGGTAATCACTGTACATTTTACATGTAAGCATCCAAATTGATCTGAATTATTTTTTAAATATTTTTAATTGATTTGTGTACAAACAAACATACCAAACCTAATTAGAGAGAGAGAGAGAGAGAGAGAGAGAGAGAGAGAGAGAGAGAGAGAGAGAGAGAAGAGAGAAAAAAGAAGAGAGAGAGAGAGAGAGAGAGAGAGAGAGAGAGAGAGAGAGAGAGAGAGAGAGAGAGAGAGAGAGAGAGGGAGATAAGTAGACAGAGACAGACAGACAGATAAACAGAGACAGACAGACAGAGAGACAGAGACAGACAGACAGACAGACAGACAGACAGACAGACAGACAGACAGACAGACAGACAGACAGACAGACAGACTGACAGACAGACAGACAGAGAAAGAAAGGTGGGGTGCAACTATGAGACATCAAATATTCAACATTGCAAGAAAAGCAAAAGCAAAATTTGATTAATTGTGGCAATAATATTCAAGGTCGGGAAGATAAATAAAAAAGAGAATTAAAAAAAAAAAAAACAAAAAACAAAAACAAAAAAAAAAGATATCTGGGCAAATAATGAATACCTTTTACAATGCTACCAGTTTTTCCCATTTCTTCCAATTCTTATCAAACCTTTCTTTAGCAGAATCACCTTTACTAGTAGCTATATATTTTTGTACCCTATAGTGGTCCTTGATAGTGTTGATTAAAGCATTTATACTAAAGGAGTTATGCAGATATCTCATTCACTTGTAAATATAATGTTTGATTATAATGATATTTCATTATCTATCCCATTATTTTTCAGATTCTGTGAAAGAAAACCAAATAGATATGATTATTTATTAAAACTGAAGGGAATGACGAGTGCATCTAAAAGATTTTCAAAAGTATAAAGAAGGTTCTGAACCTCTTGACATTCCCACAGCACATGTATAATAGTCTCAGTTTCAGAATTACAGAGAACACATAATGGAGAAATGACAACATGATATTTAAAAAGTAGAGAGTTTGTAGTAAGAATATGATGATTCACTCTATACTGAAACCATTGAAGCTTTGTGTTTTAGTGATAGTGAAAGGAAGTTTGAAAATTTTATTCCAAGTAGGATTGTCAAAGTCAAAAGTCTTATTCCATTTTTTCTGTCCAGTTGGAATTACATTATTTTTAATAAGAAAGTTGTAAAAGTGTTTAGATCCTTTGGACTTCATTAGAAATAATTCCAGGTTGATTGGAATGTAAGGATATACAACATTAGCGTATGGGAGAGCTGCATTGGCGCAATATTTCTTGACTGCGGATAACACACTTAGATAATGTAGAAAATTACTGTGAATTTGATATTTTTGAGTAAATTCATCAAAGGTAAAAAAGTACCTGCGGTTTTATCCTTTACTAGATCTTGTATCACTATAACTCCTTTCTGATACCAGTCCTTCATAAAAATATATTTTTTTCCTATAGTAATTTCATCATTGTACCAGATAGGGATTTTCATATAAAATTGATGTTTGTTAACATTCTTCTTGTAACTAGAATACAGATGCTGATAAGCTTTAAATACATCAAACCAAAAACTATTATTACATTTATTTTGACACATTCTTACATATTCAAGCCCACAGTTAGCTAACAAATCTATGTTTATATATGTTTTGAGAATCACTTGCCATTTGATGTACTAAGACGAGCTCTTCTTATCCAACTGACTTTGAGAGAGTCAATGAAGGCCTTAATATTTACCATTTTAAGTCCTCCTTCAGTATAGTTTTGTATCAAAATATCCCTTTTAACCTTATCTATTTTACTATCCCATAGAAATTCATAGAGAACAGAGTTAATTTTGGAAAGAAATTTTTCATCTGGGTTTGGCAGAGATATAAATAAATGATTAAATTGGGAAATAAGTAGTGATTTAATCATATGTATTTTGCCAATTGGAGTTAAAATTCTCCTATTCCATGATGTTATGAGAGATTTAAGTTTTATATCAGTTTTTTGTCAAAATTTAACTTGGGTATCATATGCATATTAACATGGAAGTCAATTCCTAGAAGAGTGAACCTCTCTTGCCCCCACTGAAGATCTAGTTCTAGAAGAAATGTATCTGAGCTATATTTTTTGCTTCCGATCCATACCACTTGAGTTTTCGAAACATTCATTTTAAGTCCTGATATATTAGCAAAATGTCATAATTCTTTTATCGATTCCCTAAGTGATTTCTCTGAACCATCTAGTGCCAGTGAGGTATCATCCGCGTATTGCGATAAGAGTATTGGACAGCCGTTAATATCAATTCCTTTTATTCCTTCATTATGTCGTAATTTAATTGCCAAAATTTCTGCGCATAGAATAAAGATATAAGGAGCGATAGGGTCGCCTTGACGACAGCCTCTTTTAATTGGAAAAAATGAAGATAAGTTCCCACCTTGATTAATAGTAGCACTAGCATTGTTGTGAAAGGTTTTTACCCAATTTAGTATACTGTTCCCAAAATCAAAAAAAATTGTAATACTTTTTCTATAAAAACCCAAAGAGACCGAATCAAAAGCTTTTTCAAAATCAATCATTAAAAACATACCTGGAATTTCATTTTCTTCTGTATATTGCATGACATCATAGACAAGTCTGGTATTTTCGCCAATATAACGCCCCTTTAAAAACCCAGTCTGATCATTATCAATTATTTCATTCAAAACTGATTTAAGTCTACGAGCTATGGTACCTGATGCTATTTTATAGACAACATTCAAAAGAGTTATTGGCCTCCAATTTTTTATGAAATGTCTGGATTTATCTCCCTTAGGGATACACGAGACGATACCTTGTCGTTGCGAGATAGATAAAATGCCTGAAAGATACCCTAAATTGATCGAGCGCACAACAAAATTACCTAAATATTTCCAAAAACATTTATAAAACTCTACTGTAAAGCCATCTATACCAGGATTTTTGTTATTTTTCATATTTTGCAAAGTTTTCCCAGCTTCTTCCAGTGTTATTAAGCCCTCCATATTTTTTGAATCAATATCACTTATTTTTTAACATTAAATGGTTCTAAAATGCTATCTAAATTAATATCTTTTAGATTGCTATTAGAATCATACAGCTTTTTATAAAAATTGAAAACTTTTTGCAAAATTTCATCCTGGTTTGTTATTACTTTCCCATCATCTAGTTGTAACTTTGGTATAATTTTAGATGTGAAATTTCGATTTTCTAAATTGAAAAAAATAATTAGTAGGTTTTTCCCCTTCTTCAATCCATTTAGCTCGAGATCTAACAATATTCCCTTTAATTTTCTTTTCCCTTATCAATTGTAACTCTTTCTTTTTAAGTTCTAAATCAACTAAATTTGGTTCATCTTGATCCTCTAATGCCTGAATTGCCTTCTTAAGATGATCTTCCCTAATATTCTGCTGTTTTTTCTTATACGAGGAGTATGAAATAGTTTTCCCCCTAATTTGCATGAGCAAGGTTTCAAAAAATAGCTTGTCATCAATAGTAAACTGTATATCTGAATCTGAAATGCTAACTATATTGGACTGATTATAATTGCAATTTTGTCTCAGAAATACATTTTTTACAAGATCTAAATATTCAATGTCCTGAAGGAGACTATTATTAAATTTCCACACCCCCTTTTCCCGGGTTAAATTTTTGAAATTGAAAAGATATTACAGGAAAAGAATGGCCAGAACGATAACCAGAAGCAATACTCGTTTTATTACAGCTTGAAATCAAATTTTCGGAGATGAGAAAAAAATCAAGACGAGCTTGTCTCAAAGGTCTATTCTTCCTCCAAGAATACCTTCTGATATCTTTCATGTTGCTCTCGAAAAATATCGGTTAGATTAAAATAATCAATTATTTCTAATACCTTTTCTCTGGCCTTAGGATTGTTAAGATTTTTATAGTTTTTACCATAATCAAGCTTGGGATCCAGCACTAAATTAAAATCACCACAAATAATTGAATGTTTATTATCAAATTCTTCCAGGTTTCATTCAAAATGTTATAGAATTCGGGACTATCCCTGTTTGGTCGATCCACCCCAAAGTAGAAAGAAGTACGGGACATAACAGGAGTAAGACAGAGAAAATAGAATAGAAAAGAAAAGAAGCATACAAACGTATACATCAGTCACAGATACACTAAGTTAAAGGTAAAGTCGTCGACTACTACCTGACTACATACTGGTACTAAAATTGTTAAAGTCAAATATGTGTACACACATGTGTCCCTCAACCTGCCATGAGACCGGAAGCACTATTCTAATACATTCTACTCGGAACTCTTCGAACAACTATGCTATTACATCGATCAAATCCCTAATATTCCGAGTGCAAATAATTCCGGAAATATGATTAATAAAAGTAAACCAAACACGGACCGGAATGTAATTATATGAAAATCATTCGTGAACATAGAAATATATATATATATTATATATATTATTTATTTCTTTTTATTATATTATATATATATATATATAAAAAAAAAATAAAAAAAATAAAAAAAATAAACCCAATCTTAAACACTATATTAATATTAATTAAGGATTAACCTGAATAGATTTTTATGTTATGAAGATATAACACAAAAATCTGAGTGTACTTTAAATAACCATGAAGCCGTTTACGACGTTTACGACACTCAGGATTTTGTGTTATATCTCCATAATATAACAAATCTATTCAAATTAATCCTAATAATTCAATTTACTAAAGATC
Source organism: Argopecten irradians (assembly GCF_041381155.1). Classification (NCBI taxonomy): domain Eukaryota; kingdom Metazoa; phylum Mollusca; class Bivalvia; order Pectinida; family Pectinidae; genus Argopecten; species Argopecten irradians. The sequence goes on from NC_091146.1 coordinate 26,379,445, forward strand.
TCTTCTATATTCAAAATTCATTTTGGCTTTTGGATATGAAATCATTACTTCGTCATCTCAGCCAATCAGAAGCAACGTGACAAACGGCGACGCCATTGTTTTCTTTTTATGGGCTGATAAAGTAAATTGTAGGCCAAATCGTGACAAACGGCGACGCCAATATTTTCATTTATGGGCTGATAAAGTAAATTGTAGGCCAATGAAAATGCTCGTAACAAGCAAAATTGAATTATTTAAGAATAAATTGTTACTCATATCCATTTACATACAATAACACTTGTGTGTATTATGTATTGACCTAGATAAAGATCTGTTTTCTATCTTCATGATCCTGGCTGTTAATAGGACGTTATAAACTAATACCCCATCTCAATATAGTAAATGTTATTAAATTGCATGGGATAATAAAACGCCCCCACCCTGTCACATTATACTAACAATGGACAAACCAGTGCTTTCACTCCCTTTATCAAAACGATGTTCAACTCCATTTATTAAATCAAACCTTTTTTTAAAAAGTTAAGAAAAAACCATAGTAATGCAATCAAGCATCCCACAGAAAGATTTTTCATGTTCGTTATATTGGAATGTTGTCATTTTGGACTCCCATATCAAATTAACTTAAACTTGTTTTCTAAGGTTGTTACATTCAGGCTAGTTAATACATGTATAACCAATAAATTACACAAAACCAGAATGAAAATATAAATATCATAAACCATTAAGATCAACAAATTCAATTTGGCCTTCGAAAAATATCAAAATTAACATAATAGTGAATTTTTTATAAGAAGCAGAAAACATTGTTATATTAAATATAACGTAATATTTCGTGTAGTACTTTGTAACAGCGCTTTGTTAATGCATTAGTCCTAAGTTTACTGCCTGTTTTAGATTAAACATAATAGTGTTAAATATCAATATACATACATATTTCAATCTAATTGATTGAGACGGATATGATACAGGTGAAAAATTGAGACTGCATTTAAGATGAAGACTTTAGGTGAAAAATTGAGACTGCATTTAAGATGAAGACTTTAAAGTTATATCTAACCACAATACTGTAAATGATAAATTATTCTCTAGCAGTCTTTTATCTCCTAAGGTATTTATTCTCTTAAAAACTCGTGTCATAAATGATCGAAATATTTTTGATTAGTCAAGTGGAAAAACTCTTATCAGTGTAATTATTGATGTTTGTGTTTTCTCTTCATGTATGTCTGTTATAACTATTGTATGTTTTTCTTGTTAATGTTGTATGTTTCTATATGTAAGAATAAGGAGCCAGTGCCAAAGTTTGAAAAATCTTAATTTTTGTCCAATATCAAACATTATTGAAAGTAAGAATTCAGTACTACTTGTATAAACATGTATTTTTTATCATCATGTCAGATAAAACCACATAGTATCTGAGAACTGCCAGGGTTTAGGTGTAACAGAAAAACGCTATGATATGCTCAATTATTTAAAATCAAATAATAGTAATTGCAATATTATGTGTTTACAAGACACTCACTTAACTGTAGAACAAGAGAAGAAAATCACAGAGAAATATGGATTCCAGTGCCTTTTTAGTTCCTACCGTTCAAATGCCAGGGGTGTATATATACTATTTCGAAATAACTTTGAATTCAAAATACATGAATCACAAAAAGATAATCAGGGCAACTTGTAGCAGTTGATCTAACTATTGAAAAGAATATATATACTCTTATAAATATATATGGTTCAAATAATGATGGCTCTACTTTTTTAACTCCTTACAAGAAATTTTAAACAAATTCAATAATCCGCACACCATTATTTGTGGTGATTTTAACCTCATTTTAAACCCAGATATCGATTCTTCAAATTATATACATCTAAATAACCCTTGAACACGTAAAACTAATAGAAGACAATAATTTGAATGATGTTTTCCGTACTTTAGAAATAAAAAACAACAAATTCTGTCAAAGGAAAAGGTCTGTGGAAAGGACTAGGTATGGTAAGGGTCTTTTGTGGCCTCCAAATCAGCTAGTTTTCAAAGTTTGTTATTTTAAGATGTTATTCTTGCATTTCAAATATTAACTACATACCTGACATATTTGATAGAGCTATTAGGTAATATAGCATCTGTATCAAATTATGCAAAATGTGTCTGCTAATTCCATTAAATTATATATTCTAGAACAAACTTTATTTGTTCTCAAAATGAAATCTGCGTGTGCTAATTCCATTAAAATAAAAGTTTGTTCTAGGTTGTGCTCTATATCTTTTAAAAAAAAAATTATCAAAAAAATGCCAAAATTGAACAGATTTTCAAATTTGCATAATTAATGCAAAGTTACCATGGTTATATAGCAAAAACATACTTTCTTTCAAGAAAAATATAATTACTTTTTTATCAGGGGCATATTCAATATTTCAAACGCAGCAACTTAATTTCTGCATAGTTAATTTGAAATTTGGTAGAATTAGGGGCCAAAGAGAGCCATTACCATATCTAGTCCTTTAACAATAGTTTACTTTATGATAAAGAATATTTTAAGAAAATAAAAGATACAATCACTAGAATTAAACAACAATATGCATCTCCAATATATAGCTATATAAGACTTAAGAAAACTAAAATGCATGGGGGAATGTTTAGATCAAAAACACAATCGTTAGAAAGAGGGAGAAAAACCATAAAGATAATTTTGCAACTTAGAATCACAAAACTTCATAAATGAAACAATTTGTAAAATAGAAAAGGAAAATGTGGAAATTATCACAGAGCCCTGACATAAACAGGAGTTGAGTAAAATATTATCTAGAGTTCTCCGATATGTCCCCTATTAATGGAGTTTATATATTAGCGGGGTATACAGTATTAGTAATCTATCCTGGCGACATTTCTACATGTATATAGAATTCATTACATTATTTTAGACCATATTCAAACTAGTGATATTTTGTAAGATTATATATTACTTGAGGTACACTTGATCATATCTAACTAAGTTGATACAAATGGTATATGCAGGTATTAGTGGTGACTCAAAGATAGCTGTGTTCTAAATAGTAAAAAAAAAATGAGTTGTGTGAAGCTGGCTAGATATACGAAATTCGACATTCAACATTCAAGCATCGTTGGCCACCAAGCGGAATTTTGAAAGTTGCGCAGCTCGACATACGACATTCAACATTCAAAAGAAGATAGCTGGCCAACGAGAACATAATTTGAATGTTTTGCAGCTCGACATACGACATTCAACATTCAGAATTTGAATGTTGTGCAGCTCGACATACGACATTCAACATTCAGAACTTGTGTATAACTGACAAACGAACGGACTTTTGAATGTTGTGCAGCTCGACAATTGACATTCAACATTCGGAACTTATATATTACTGACTAACGAACGGATATTTGAATGTTGTGCAGTTCGACATACGACATTCAACATTCAGAACTGACTAACGAACGGGCTTTAGTCGTACCGCACGACATTCGACATTCAACATTCAAAACCAATAACTGGCTAACGAGAACAGAATTTGAATGTTGTGAAGCTCGACATACGACATTCAACAGTCAGATCATATGTTTAACTGACAAACGAACGGACTTTTGAATGTTGTGGAGCTCGACATTCGACATTCAACATTCAGAACTTGTGTATAACTGACTAAAGAACGGACTTTTGAATGTTGTGCAGCTCGACATACGATATTCAACATTCAAAACCAATAACTGGACAACGAGAACAGAATTTGAATGTTGTGCAACTCGACATATGACATTCAACATTCAGATCATATTTATAACTGACAAACGAACGGACTTTTGAATGTTGTGGAGCTCGATATTCAACATTCAACATTCAGAACTTGTGTATAACTGACTAAAGAACGGACTTTTGAATGTTGTGTGGCTCGACATTCGACATTCAACATTCACAACTTATGAATAACTGTGAAACAAACCGACTTTTGAATGTTGTGCCGCTCGACATTCGACATTCAACATTCAGAACTTGTGCATAACTGACTAACGAACAGACTTTTGAGTGTTGTGCAGCTCGACATTCGACATTCAACATTCAGATCCAATAACTGGCTAACGAGAACAGAATTTGAAAATTGTGCAGCTCGACATACGACATTCAACATTCAGAACCTGAGCATAACTGACTAACGAACGGACTTTTGAATGTTGTGCAGCACGACATTCGACATTTACAATTCAGAACTTATGTATAACTGACAAACGAACGGACTTTTGAATGTTGTGCAATCTCGACATTCGTCATTCAACAATTAGGAATTGTGCATAAAAAATTCTCAAAATCCATGCATTGCTTGATAATGTTATTTATACTAAAATAATAAGCATTAATTTGTTAAAAATAATCAATGATAGAATTTGGTAGAAAAATGAAACAGAAAAACATATTTCTTTCCTGTGAATTTTCTGAATTTAACATTTGGATTATCTCCCTTGGCTGTGATTAATTATATAATTATCTCGCTTGCCTGAAACTCTCCATTCATGAAACAATAAAAGGCGATCTGTTTACTGAACAACATGTTTTAAGCCTGCTCATAGTTGCTGTAAACTATATTTTTGGCCTTAATATGCGTGAAGAATTGGAGAGGAAGTGACAGGATTATTTCGGTAAGATTCTTTATCATGCAAGTGCTTTAATGCGACAAATTGAATACATTCCAACATAAAATCAGTTAATATTCTTAATTATTCTATTGCTGGTACCAGTGGTGGTTTTGCAATTGAATACATTTCTAGTTACCTAGGTCTAATAGTTATATTTACTTGACTGAAATACTTATTTTCATAACATAACATAATATGTACATATAGTTTGATGAGAGTACATGGAGCAGTGACAGATTCAAAGAAAAGTCAAGGGGGGGGGTGTTATATGGTAAAGATCAATTGATGAATTTTGAAGAAACTGATTATTTTATATTATCTAGAATAATCTAGGTTTTTAGTAATCAAAAATATATACTAATCTTTTGTATCTCAGGATTTTTGAGAAATGAAAATGAAAACAGGCAATGGTTAGTAGAACCTCTTAGTCTAAAGGTAAGTAACTAGTTAAATTATTAATATCTTGTTTGATTTATTCCATTCCTGTTTTTCAGTTCCTGTACATTCCTTTTAGTACTGTACATTTTTTATTACTGTTAACTATTTAGTGTTAAATGAATTATTTATTTGTGTATATGAATGTCAGTGATGACATTTCCATGCAGCCTCGTTTTTCTTTTAGTACTGTATAGTTATATCTTACTGTTAATTCTTTAGGGTTACATGAATTATTTATTATTGTGTATGAATGCACTACGTCTACTTTATAGAAACATTAACATACTGGTGTATTTGTATGTAGTGTCAGACACAACAGAAATAATTTCAAGTACTCCAACAGGTTAATGATTGTTCTCTTAAAAAAGAATAATTGATATTTTGACATTTTAAATTTCGATTTCTAAAGGCATTGATACCCCAGTGCTGAGGCAATATTATACATGTATAATTAATATCATCTATTGTTCAATCATCAAATGTACACTAATAAGTGTGTGTATGTTTATGCAGTATATCTTTGACCATTCGTATAAACTTTTCTGTCTCTAATTCTGATTATATTAAACTAAATTAAAATGTGCTGCCTACTGCAACATCATCTATATCATTTAATCTTTCAAATATACAGTTTGATTTTGAAAACAATTAGAAGAAAAATTTACTTTTTTTATTTTAACTTCTAGAATGACATCTGCATTAAAAGACTCATTGGATCCGGTATTGCTGAATGACCAAATGTCAAGATGAATTAACTGTCAAGTAATGTCACAGGTCACATATTATAGTGACAATATAATTATTTTTTTTGAAAGAGGAGGCAGTAGAAATATAATAAGATGTTGCTAAGGAAAAATAGTGTTGCTAGGGACATTTTCAATGGCAAATAGTCCTAAAATCTCACTTTTTATATATTTTTTTTTATTTTAAGCAAACTCAATAAGCTTCCAGCAGTGATATCTATTATTTGAATGAAACAAATACAACATTGAAGGACTATTAAAGAGAAGGAATATTAATGGAGCACGTGTAAAGTTACATAAAATTTACACGGGCTCCATTATCATTATACCCTCATAACTTCAACAAAATAAAAAAAAATATTCCTTATATTTACAGTTTTTCACGCAAATGTATATAATTTATTCTCGCGGCAGTTGCATATTTTTTTATTAAAATACCCATATTTTTTCTCTCTCGTCATCGTCAACGAATTAGATTGAACAGCTGATTGGAATCGACTTGTTCATATGTTCCCACCACAAGTGGGGTCATGACCCCATGTTGCTACGCTATCGGCTATTCCCGTAACAATAGAATCGCCGTACGTGTCATGCTATCATTATATACTGATAATGATAATACTAGAAAGCATGGTTATGGAATCTGTCAGTGCAAACTGTAAAAATATATGTAAATAGTTTCAAGATATCTATTAGAGAAGATCCACAAAACAATTATAAGACTTGTTCACATGAAAGCGGGGGGGGGGGGGGGTTATATCATCCGCTTGAGTGACATCAATGCTATCTGGACGGAAGTTGGTGCTAATGTACCAGTTTTGCACTGCTTATATCATGGTGGAAGTTGCAGTTATCACAAATATCGCTGACAAATCATTCCATGACCACGTGTATACCTGCCCTCTTGTAATTAATCAGAGTACATCACCTATGATCTGATACGAAAAATCTCTGTTGATCAATTTAAGACGCTGTTTGTTTGTTTGTATTGATAAAGGATAGTTATGCTGCAATATATTCTGTAATTCATGTGAACTTAAGTATTAGTTATACATTATCAATTAAGAAAGAAAAGATACAATGCTTAATTCAAATATGTTTCCTTAGAAGGGTGTTCGTATCCAATGTTCACACTCAAGACGACAAAAATACATTCTGGACCAAGGCATGGCCTATCAACAAATCAGTTAAAATCTGAATTGTTTATATTTTGTTAGAATCAGGAAAGAAATGTTTACACCTTAAGAATTATGAATACAATTTAATTAGTGAGTTTCCTCTTTTATTAAATAATCTCTATTTAGAATATAAAATTAATAAATATATACTATGTATACTATTATTTTTTAAGAAATGTATTCTAAAATGGTAAATTGTAATTTGGTGAAGTGTGTGATATCAAAAGACCAAAGCGATCTTTATCAATTCAGATAAATTAATCAGCTTACAGTGACTGTGTGTAAGATGAATTTAAGCTTTGGAACGGATACTTTCACAAATGAAGTGAAATGAATATAGTATTTTAGCTGATTATACAACTTGAAATGTTGTGAAATGTTTAATGAATGTATTTCAGTCTGGTGAGGGTATTTTGAATGGTGGCATACAAGTGAACAGTGTGATGACTAATGAGGGCATAAGTTTGTAGTGTGATGACTGATGGGATCATATTTTATAGATTTACAGTTTTAGGATTGATGAGGGCATTATCTTATAAAATAACAATAAGAGGATTGATGAGGTCATAAGTATATAGTGTGATGACTGATGAGGGCATACATTTACAGTGTGAGGACTGATGAGGACAATATACATAATATTATAAATTTTACAGCTTTAGGACTGAAAAGGGCATTATCTCATAAATTTACATTAAGAGGACGAATGAGGGCATTATCTTCTAAATTTACAGTAAGAGGACTGACTGATGAGCACATTATCTTATAGATTTACAGTTGAAGGACTGATGAGGGCATTACCTTATAACTTTGAAATAGGTGAAGTGATGAGGACATTATCTTATAAATTTACAGTAGGAGGACTGATACATATATCATCTCATAATAATACAGTTTGAGGACTGATGAGGTCATAAATCTACAGTTTGAGGACTGATGAGGGCATTATCATATAAATTTACAGAAAGAGGACTGATGAGGATATTATCTTAAATATTTACAGTTAAAAGACTGATGAGGGCATTATCTTATAAATTTACAGTAAGATGACTGATGAGGATATTATCTTATAAATTTTACAGCTTTAGGACTGAAAAGGGCATTATCTCATAAATTTACATTAAGAGGACGAATGAGGGCATTATCTTCTAAATTTACAGTAAGAGGACTGACTGATGAGCACATTATCTTATAGATTTACAGTTGAAGGACTGATGAGGGCATTACCTTATAACTTTGAAATAGGTGAAGTGATGAGGACATCATCTTATAAATTTACAGTAGGAGGACTGATACATATATCATCTCATAATAATACAGTTTGAGGACTGATGAGGTCATAAATCTACAGTTTGAGGACTGATGAGGGCATTATCATATAAATTTACAGAAAGAGGACTGATGAGGATATTATCTTAAATATTTACAGTTAAAAGACTGATGAGGGCATTATCTTATAAATTTACAGTAAGATGACTGATGAGGATATTATCTTATAAATTTACAGTTTTAGGACTGATGATACCATTATCTTATAAATTTACAGTAATAGGACTGATGATGGCATACTTTAACAGTGTGAGGACTGATGAGGACATTATCTTATCAATATACATAAAGAAGACTGATGAGCACATTATCTTATAGATTTACAGTTTAAGGACTGATGAGGACATTATCTTATAAATTTTCAGTAATAGGACAGATGATGGCATACATTAACAGTGTGAGGACTGATGAGGACATTGTCTTATAGATTTACAGTTTAAGGACTGATGAGGACATTATCTTATAAATTTTCAGTAAGAGGACTAAATTGGGCATACATTTACAGTGTGCGGACTGATGAGGACATCATCTTATAATAATACAGTTTGAGGACTGATGAGAACATTATCTTAGAAATATACAGTTTGAGGACTGATGAGGGCATTATCTTATAAATTTACAGAAAGAGGACTGATGAGAACATTATCTTAAATATTTACAGTTAAAAGACTGGTGAGGGCATTATCTTATAAATCTACAGTTTTAGGACTGATGATACCATTATCTTATAAATTTACAGTAAGAGGACTGAATTGGGCATAAATTTACAGTGTGTGGACTGATGAGGACTTATCTTTTTAGTTTGCAGTGAAGAGTGGTGAGGGCATACTTATTTAAAGTGCAATGTATATTTGACGTTCTGTGCCTTTGTGAGTGAGCATACTGTTATAGTTTGGAATGGTAGGGGATAAAGTATATTCTCTATTTTCAAATAAATGTTTTGAATTGTTTTCACTGTTTTGTCTTAGTATATCACAGAGTTATCCCCATTGCGGGAAGGTATCAGTTGTGATATCATTATTTCGTGAGCAAAAATAATAGAATTGATCTAAAACTTACAAACACATGACATCACAATCAATACCAATCCAAAAGGGCAGATAAAATATGTATATATCTTTATAATACAATGATGAATTTACTGAAATAATGATTATTACCCTGTCTTGTGTCTCTGTCATATTGGATATTATATGAATACAAGTATGAAATAATGTCTTAAATTTTCGTTAAAAACACGACAGCCCAAGAAATGACAGCAAGCTTCAGAAAGTAATGCAGAAAGCGGATGTCAACGGAAAATCAGTCATCGCAAACGTCACGGTCAGTGCACAAACACAAAAACTCTTGCGCAGTACTTGCACAACACCCAGTGTGATTTATCCTTCTCATATACGTCCTTTCTTAAATATAAATGTTTGAACCTTTACATTTGATTGAAGAGTGTACTAAGTAGAACCATTCTCTGTTTATATGAGGTTTTAATCCTCAATTAGCGTCACTCTAACTTTAAAATTGAAATAGTACTTGTATGCAGGACACCGTACTTTTTTAAATCAGAACCATTATCCTATTTTTCTTTGCAATCTTTAAATTGTTTCTTTTTCTGGTGATGTTAAATAATTTTTTAACTACTGTATTATTTACGTACATACTGGTATATATTTGTAATAATGTTCAATTAAAATGTTGTTGTTTTCCGTTGACGGTAATTTCCGAAGACGGTTAGCTTGCATATTTGTATTTGTATGTGAATGTATTTGATGAAATTCTAATACGTTATGCTTTTGTGAAAATTAAAAGTTTTGTTGTCAAAATATTATACACATATCTACTATTAGTATACATTGACGTTAATTTGCTACTCCATGCCACGCCCGCCAAATTTATGACATTACTAAAATAGCGTATTTTTTTCTGTTTTGTTCAAATTTTATGGGTATCTTTTGAGTGGCTCTTAAATGAGAACCTCTCAACTAAATAACATAATACTTGGATTAATTAATTCACACACAATTTAATAAAATTACTGTGAATAGGGCCGTTTTTGGCCCTTCGTCGCTCTACTCCTTAAGTACAGTTTTTCGAGATCCTGGTAATAGATAAGGTTAATCACATATTATACTAATTGTTTCATGGGTTACTCGGTGATGGTAATCAACAAATGTTATATTGCACTCGGTTTTTGGTCTCGTGCAATATAACATTTTGTTGACTAGCATCAGCGTCGGGTTAAATATTATGAACTAGAACACAGTAATCCATGAAATATTTGTTTTATTACATAATCAATTAATCACCAATTTTTAGTTGATTTTTAATTACTTCCAAAACAAATCAAATCTCTCAACAACAGTACGTATGTTCACATGAGGAGTGTGGAGAGGGAAATTATATCCACATGGGTGACACCAATGTTACCTGAACGGTAGTAAGTGCTGATGAGGTACAATTATATTACTAAAAATCATTTTGTGACCACGTGTATGTCTGCCCTCCTGTTGGTAACCAGAGTATATCAACTATCATCTGATATGGAATTTTGGTCGCTGTTTGTTTGTATTGATTAAGGATAGTTTTGTTGCCATATACTCTGTAATTCATGTGAACTTACTGGGTAGTATAATTAATTAAGAAAAAAAGGACCCATAGCTTGAACACGAATATATTTCCTCAGAAACTGATCGTCTTCCAATTACACACCCAGGTCGAACAAACTGCATCCTTGACAAAGGCGTGACCTAACAAGAAATCATTCGCCAGTAGATATATAACGCTTTAATTGTATTCCGGATATAGTTTACAGGTTCCGTATCCGTTTGTAACGTTTTTACGTCACCCTCTCTCTTTTCGCCTGTTTTCTCAAGTAAACAACGTGTAACTGTGGCTTCCTTTTGTTACTTACTGGCGTGGTGGCAGCGGATTTCGGACTACACGCCTAACAGAAGAGTTATAGGTATCAATGGTATGATTATTGACAATTAGGTCACATCGTAGTGACATTTCTACGGGTAATTACACAAACGGAGTCGTTTCTTATTTTTTCACAGTGAATAGAGCACTGCAACAAAAATTAGCACTCACCGTCCACCGAAACAGTGGTGCCTAAGTAAAAACGAGACGTTCAACTCGTTTGAGAACTGCCAGCAGAACATTTTATATACTTTGTCATTTGATGCAAACTTTGCTCTATTCCTGAGTGATGGTGTGAGATGGGAAAAAAAGTCTAGAGCAACACTACATAGGGGGTTCACCAATGATGCCCACCCGATACCAGAAAACGTCGAACGCGCGAGCAAAAGGTTGTCATCTGGAGCTTATTCTCGGCCAAATAGCAAATTATTGCCCAGTGATATCGCGAAAACACACTCATTAAGAACTCCACGTCTTTGGAGTTTATTTGGCAGCAAATAAGATTATCGTTCTCACATGGTTGCGCCTCATACACCCTGCTCTGCCAAAATTGGTAAAGCATCGTTACGGCAACGATTTACGTACACGTACATTATCATCCATACAACCTTAAGATATCCGAAGCGTTTGATTCCCTCAATGAAGAGCTACAGTCAACTGAGGAAGCCCGTGCAATGAGGGCATATGTGCTAAAACCGAAACGCGATCAACACCCCCCGCCGAAGGCCAAAACGAGTGTGCCCACTGTGTAAGGAAGTTGAAAGACCAAACAATCATTTCCGTAGTAAGTGTCCTTACCTTCCGTTCGATGATAGGCTGTTTACTGTCAAGGCTCATCAAGTTGCGGATTGCGAGGAAACTGAAAACCCTGGCAACATCCCTTGTAATTCCACCCTGCAGATCAGTGACAGTAGTAAGGTCAATCGCGTGGCAATTCGGCAATCCCCGTACCTCGACGTTTTTTTATGGACACCATACTGTCCGGCTTACCATCGATAGCGGTGCTATAGGGAACATGAAACGACTTTTCGTGTGCTCAGCGGCTAGGTGCGAAAATTGAGTTCCCACTCTGTCAGTCAAGAGGATGGTTCGTCGCAGTTAAAAGTGGTCGGCGAGACATGCTTATCATTCTCACACGAAGGACATGATCTTTACTATGAAGGCATCGTAGTGGAAACCCTTGACTCTGACATTCTTAGCGGGTATACCGTTTATGAAACAAAATGACGTTTTCCGTCCGACCGGCCAAACAACAAATCCTCATTTGCGACTCGTTAGTGTGTTTCGTATGGCATCGACCGGTATACCAGCTGATGGACTTGAGGTAAGACGTGCGCATGTTCTCCGAATCGTCAGCGAAGTCCGTAATTTGGACTGGTAAATTTGTTGAACGTGGACTCCCTGACGATCTGGTTTATTATGAAGGAAAAGAACCTCATGTCGCGTCAGAGTCGTTGGCGTTCCCGTCTATTGTGTCAAGTGTCGCAGGTTAAAATTCGAGTCCCGAACCTCACAGTGAAGCAAAATCTGTTGGAAGGAGCGAAAATGTTTGCAAGGTGCGATCTACATTCATACCCGGAAAACCGGACAGTCAGCCTCCTAAAAATTCCGAAACTCGTAATGTCGCATGCTAAAATTAGACACTCTGAGCACGTTTAAACTCGACCCCGATGATATCACGACCGCAGATATGAAAGGAAATTTCCCTGACGTGTTGACGGAATTTGGACGAGCTGTTTAACCGCCAGAAAAAAAAAAAGCTTCCATGGATTTAATGGTGCAGTCGCTCCTCTACAAGGTAAAGTCAATATCAGGACCAAGAAAAAAAAAACATATTGGTGACAGGCGGCTATTTACTAGTTTTATTACTGCAGTTTGTTACTGCTTATACCTTACATGCAGGGCATCCAGTAGACCCATGAGATAATGTTTTTGACTCTTAAAAATCATATTAGACTCTTGGGTTTGAAGCTTATGTCTCGATGTTTGTCATGTTTGACTCTTCATATTTCTCAGAAATGATGGTTTGCTTCTGAAACTGCTTTAAGTCAAGGTTCAACTAGATGCCCTGATATGTAGTTTTCCCATCGTATCCAATTTTTCATTAGGGAAAGAATGAAAGAAGAAGAGGAGAAAAGGACCATCTTTTATTTGACATACTGATATGCATAATTCAATAGTTTGCACCAAGATCCACCTAGGATCTTTTGTTCTTTTGTACTTTTTTCTTATACTACTTATAATTCCAATAGCATATATAAAGATTAACATACATGTACCGCAAAGCTTGATCTCCTCCCACTCTATCACAAATTCTTTCCTTAATTCTCATGCTACATATTCTATATTTGCAGTTTACAGAGTTATCTGCCCCTGTAAGTGAGTATAGATTGTAACGTCACACTTTTCAGAAAAAAACGACGTGAATTTTACTCACGAAATAATGACGTAAGAACTGATAATATGCAAAGATTAAATATGTGTTTGCAGATAATTCATCATATCTATGCTGATATCATTTAAATGTTTTTATGAACTTTTCATAAACATGATATTTGCCTTTGTATGAGAAAAAAGACACTACATATTGTCAACCATGATATTTAAGTTTTCACTTGCTAGTTAAAGGTTTCTGATATACATTAAATTAAATGCATACATGTTCATCATACATGTATATATAAGTTTTTATACATGGGTGTTAAATGTATCACTTTATAATATGCAACTGCATGAATTTACATGTGCATTGGATAAAATAAATGGTCATTTATTTCAAATATGTATACACGAGTCATGAGTCTTTTATACATATACTATACATATACATGAACATAACATCCATACAAATTCAATGTTACTTTAAAATAGGCGTTTGAAAGTTTGTCAAAAAGGAACATGTTTTAAAGATGTCATCTGCAACAATCTGCAAACTTAAAGGCATTGTTCCATTCAATATATGATAACATTTTATACGCAGGATAGCACGTTCCACATGGATTCTAACTTCAGCGATGCGTCTAGTAGTCTCCACTTTTTCACATGACAACTGAAAATGTCCATCACGGAATGGGGGTATGTTCAAAAATGCATCTTTCCTTGTCAGTTCATCTCGAATTTCAAACCCTCTGTCGGCCATAACATTATCACCAGCTTCAATGAGATCAAGGATTCCACTGTTTTGCACAATAAATTTGTCTGACGCAGCTCCGCCATATAATGTGGACACGAATGACACAGTTCCATCTGGAGTGATTCTAATTTAACATTTGTATGTATTTCTGTTTTTAAGATGACCAGGTTTCTCGCTGAGCTTTAAGAGCTGATGGTTTCTGTATAAATATCTCTGTGCAATCCAGAATTATGCGTGTGTTTGGAAATTTCTTGAATGATTCCGGCATAAGTTGCTGTACCTTATCAGCAGATGGATAAGGAAAAAGAAGCTGCAATTCCAAACTCAAAAATCGAATCCATGTATTAAATATTTTTGAAAAACTTGCAACCGAAATGTCTAGACGCTGTGAAATATCTTCTAACAAAAGTCCAAGTTTAAGTCTAACCAGAACTGCAAAAAATTCACTTTTCAAAGTAATTTTTCTAGGTCTTCCTCTATCAGTAGTGGTTCGATCTGCTGTTTCAGTTCCAGACCAGTATGTCATTGCTTCTGCTTTGGGTTTTAGATATTCAAATAAAGCATTGAATGTCAAAAGGTTAGGAAGTCCTGTATAAAATTGCACAGCATGGTCAGAGGTCATAAGGTTTTCGGTGCAAAACTTCTGTGAATTCAGTAACTGATTTTTCCTGGTAAGAATGTCAACTTTGGTTTTCAAGTCTCTGACTAGTTTTGTTTGGTGTTTAAGTTTTACATCTATCAAACTTCCATGAAAAGTGTCAACTTGCACACATTTTGTAGCATTTTTTATGTTATCAGTTTGAACAGAGCTAGTTGTTGTTTCATTCTCACTTTGAGTCGAAATTGAAACACTGGACCTTTCCATTGTTTGAGTTGTTGAATCTTGAGTCATTGGACCATGTGGGAAAACCCAAAATTTGTGGTAATCATGATCATTAAAAAATGGACTTTCATCCTCAGACATCCGTGTACTGCATATATTGTTCTCGTTTTTAATAACTGTATCGACTTCAATCTCTGTCTGTACGTCATCAATGTCCATAGGAAATAACACTCGACCCGATTTTTTCACAGTTTTTGTTTTCAAGTGCTGTTGCTTCTTTTACTGCATTTACATAGTTCGCTGCACGTTTACTGGTATTTGTTACACGTTTAGGGTGTCAAGCAAAAATGGTATATTAAGTGATGGAATGTAGTCGATGTCTGTCGGTCATTACTCTTCCTACCGCTTACAAAATGAGCACCACAAAATTTGGTATTTTCTGTAACATTAACTCACCCTTTTTCTTACCAAGTTTCCTCCCCGACGCCCTAATCCATCCATTTTGCCGCGATAAAGGACGGGCAGGTATCTGATGGAAAGCATAACTTTTCGGAAGATTACTTCTTCTGTTGGTACAGTTAACTACGCAACAGTGATCTTGGCCGCCCATATCGTCTGTTTGTTTTCATATGTAAATGATATTGCCGGAAGTCATGACTCATGCCCCCAGTACAGTGAACTCTCGGAAGATAACGCGTGACTTGCGACTTAAACGCACATGTTGATCATGAAATCAACTTTACTAGACGCTTTATTAAAAGTAGGGATTATTGAATGTAAACTGAAAAGCTACTGAAAAACATCGAAATTTTGTTGTATTTTCAATTTTTTATAGGAAATATATTTTATCACTTTGAACTTGGCTGTTGAGGTTAAATGGCTGAAGCGGGAAGTTTAAATGTCCACTCGCATCTAAATTATGTTTTACTTTGAACTAGAAAGTAAAATGTAAATATAACAATTGACTGGCGCTATTCTATTTATCTGCCACTCATATTGCATTTATATCTTCAATGGATGCAACCAAACAATCATTTAATTGTTAAATAAACCAAACAAAACTACTAAAATATAGATAATTTACCTATTACCAATGTCACAATCTAGAACGTCATGTGATCGGATGTTAATAAAACGATAACACAATCACGTGATTTGATAACTCACGTAGCGTTACTGCTGTTCATATTGATGTGTTAATGGAAGTCAAAAACACGGGCGCTCTCAGAAAATAATGATGAGAGTGTTTGGTAAACAGGGATTGAAGGACGAACTCACCAACTCGAGTGTATAGTACTCGAATCTGAATGATGCGATAAGTTAAGTAAGTTGATGTTATACTACATTCTGTAGCTGTTTTGTCACTGGTATCGTTTACAACGTACTAACAAATACGCCCCTTTTCAAAATATATAAATATGACGCAGATGCGTTAACCATAGAAAAACTATGATATTTTGCTTTTAATATATACATCAATTATAAGTTTAAAAGATACTACACCGCCGACGGACCATAAACGATACTCATCATTTGAACTATAATTGGTGTTTAATCATGTATATGTATGTCTAATTAACACACAAAAAATAATACGAAATGATTTATTTTGCTTTTGGTGCATGCGCAATAAGTACTTCATTCCATATAGGATATAGTGCCACGGATTTTTTACGGGATGCAAAAAAATATTTTTGATAGTTTTATCTTGAAGTAAAATGAGAAGCCAAAACCTTTCAATGGTCATAATGGTGTAAAGTAAGTAACTTTTGTAACCGAAGGAAAATACTAAATCGCCTGCTCCTGTATTTCATAGAGAAACAATACTGTTTGTCAGCGGTGGAGCATCTTTAAAATAAAATAGTTTTAATTGAGTGTCGCACTCTGACATGCTACACATGTATGAGGTCGATGGACTGTTTATTTAAATAAAAGCGACATTGGTTACCTTATAGTTACGTTTTATACTGTGCTATCCCGAGTCACTAGTTCGTGGTTTCTTATAAGCTGTGTATGTTGATACCAAACGCAAGTGACTTCGTATGCCGTCTGGGACAAGCCACGTTTTGACGAGTATCAAAGGATAGGTTCCCAACGACTTTTATGGTGATATAATATCGCGACTGAAACTCACTTGCCTATTTTGAACGAATGTTTGATTTTTTTTCGCAAATATCAATACCATTGTCAGTAGCGATTTATACCATTGTCACTAGGACTAATACCATTGACACTAGGACTATTATCATAGACACTAGGGACTAATACCATTGACACTAGGACTAATACCAATCACACTAGGACTAACACCATTGACACTAAGGTCTGGTACCATTGACACTAGGGTATAATACCATTGACACTAGGACTAATACCATTCACATTAGGACTAATACCATTAACACTAAGGTCTGATACCATTGACACTAGGGCTTAATACCATTGACACTAGGGACTGATACCATTCACACTAGGAATTAATACCATTCACACTAGGGACTAATACCATTGGCACTAGGAACTAATACAATTCACACTAAAGACTAATGCCATTGTCACTAGGAACTAATACCATTCACACTAAAGACTAATGCCATTGACACTGGGGACTAATACCATTCACACTAGGGACTAATACCATTGACACTGGGGACTAATACCATTGACACTAGGGACTAATACCATTCACACTAGGGACTAATACCATTCACACTAGGGACTAATACCATTTACACTGGGGACTAATACCATTCGCACTAGGGACTAATACCATTCACACTAAAGACTAATGCCATTGTCACTAGAATTAATTTCATTGTCACTTAAGATTAATACCAATGTTACTAGATATTAATACCATTGTCACTAGAGATATATACCATTGACAATAGGGACTGATACCATTGACACTAGGGACTAACACCATTGGCACTAGGGACTAATAGCGTTGACATTAGGGTTTAATACCATTGACACTAGGGACTAATATCATTGACACTAGGACTAATACCATTGACACTAGGGACTAATACCATTGACACTAGGACTAATACCATTGACACTAGGACTAACACCATCCACACTCAGGACAAATATCATTGACACTAGGGACTAATACCATTGACACTAGGGACTAATACCATTGGCACTAGGACTAATACCATTCACATAAGGGACTGATACCATTGACACTGGGGACTAGTATCATTGACACTAGCGATTAATACCATTCACACTGTGGACTAATATCATTGACAGTAGGGACTAACACCATTCACACTAGGGACTAATACCATTGATACTAGGGACTAATACCATTGATACTAGGGACTAATACCATTGACACTAGGGACTAATACCATTGACACTAGGGACTAATACCATTGACACTAGGGACTAATACCATTCGACACTAGGGACTAATAACCATAAACACTGGGGACTAATAACATTCACACTAGGGACTAATACCATTGATACTAGGGACCAATACCATTGACACTAGGGACTAATACCATTGACACTAGGGACTAATACCATTCACACTAGGGACTAATACCATTGACACTAGGGACTAATACCATTGACACTAGGGACTAATACCATTGACACTAGGGACTAATACCATTGACACTAGGGACTAATACCATTGACACTAGGGACTAATACCATTGACACTAGGGACTAATACCATTGGACACTAGGGAAAAAATCATTCATTTTGACACTAGTGGACTAATACCATTGACACTAGGGACTAATACCATTGACACTGGGGACTAATACCATCGACACAAGGGACTAATACCATTCACACTAGGGACTAATATCATTGACACTAGTGACTAATACCATTTCACACTAGGGACTTATACCATTGACACTAAGGACTGATACTATTGACACTAGAGATTAATACCATTGATACTAAGGATTTTATACCATTGACACAAAGGGACTCATATCATTGACACTAGGACTAATACCATTGACACTAGGACTAATACCATTGACACTAGGACTAATACCATTGACATTTAGGACTAATACCATTGGCACTAGGGACTGATACCCTTCACACTAGAGACTAATACCATTGGCACTAGGACTAATACCATTGATACTAGGAACTAATACCATTCACACTAGGGACTAATACCATTCACACTAGGGACTAATACCATTGACACTAGGGACTAATACCATTGACACTAGGGACTAATACCATTGACACTAGGACTAATACCATTGACACTAGGGACTAATACCATTGACACTAGGGACTAATACCATTGACACTAGGGACTAATACCATTCACACTAGGGACTAATACCATTGACACTAGGGACTAATACCATTGACACTAGGGACTAATACCATTGACACTAGGGACTAATACCATTGACACTAGGGACTAATACCATTGACACTAGGGACTAATACCATTGACACTAGGGACTAATACCATTCACACTAGGGACTAATACCATTGACACTAGGGGACTAATACCATTCACACTAGGGACTAATACCATTCACACTAGGGACTAATACCATTGACACTGGGGACTAATACCATTGACACTAAGGGACTAATACCATTCACACTAAAGACTAATGCCATTGACACTGGGACTAATTCCATTGTCACTAGGAGATTAATACCATTGACACTAGGGACTAATACCATTGACACTAGAGAATTAATTCCATTGTCACTAGAGATTAATACCATTGACACTAGGGACTAATACCATTGACACTAGGACTAATACCATTGACACTAGGACTAATACCATTGACACTAGGGACTAATACCATTGACACTAGGGACTAATACCATTGACACTAGGGACTAATATCACCATGACACTAGGACTAATACCATTGACACTAGGGACTAATACCATTTACACTAGGGACTAATACCATTACCACTTAATACATTGCACTAGGACTAATACCATTCACACTAGGGACTAATACCATTGACACTAGGGACTAATACCATTGACACTAGGGACTAATACCATTACACTAGGGACTAATACCATTGACACTAGGACTAATACCATTCACACTAGGGACTAATACCATTGACACTAGGGACTAATACCATTGACACTAGGGACTAATACCATTGACACTAGTGGACTAATACCATTGACACTAGGGACTAATACCATTCGACACTAGGGACTAATACCATTGATACAGCCTAGGGACTAATACCATTGACACTAGGGACTAATAACATTCACACTAGGGACTAATACCATTGACACTAGGGACTAAAACCATTGTCACTAGGGACTAATACCATCGACACAAGAGACTATTACCATTCGCACTAGGGACTAATACCATGGACACTGGGGACTAATAACATTCACACTAGGGACTAATACCATTGATACTAGGGACCAATACCATCGACACTAGGGACTAATACCATTGACACTAGGGACTAAAACCATTGTCACTAGGGACTAATGCCATCGACACAAGAGACTAATACCATTCGACACTAGGGACTAATACCATTGACACTAGTGACTAATACCATTCACACTGAGGACTAATATCATTGACACTAGGGACTAATAACCATTCACACTAGGGACTTATACCATTGACTACTAGGGACTGAATACCATTGACACTAGGACTAATACCATTGAACAGGATTAAACCATTGACACTAGGACTAATACCATTTAGACTAATACCATTTACACTAGGGACTAATACCATTGACACTAGGGACTAATACCATTGACACTAGGACTAATACCATTGACACTAGGGACTAATACCATTGACACTAGGACTAATACCATTCACACTAGGGACTAATACCATTGGCACTAGGACTAATACCATTGATACTAGGAGACTAATACCATTCACACTAGGGACTAGGACTAATACCATTCACACTAAGGACTAATACCATTGACACTAGGGACTAATACCATTCGACACTAGGGACTAATACCATTGACACTAGGGGGGGACTAATACCATTGTCACTAGGGACTAATGCCATCGACACAAGAGACTAATACCATTCGCACTAGGGACTAATACCATGGACACATTAGGGACTAATACCATTCACACTAGGGACTAATACCATTCGCACTAGGGACTTATACCATTGACACTAGATAGACTTATAACATTGACAATAAGGGACTAATACCATTGACACAAGTGACTAATACCATTCACACTAATGACTAATAACATTGACACTAGCGACTAATACCATTGACACTAGGACTAATACCATTCACACTGAGGACTAATATCATTGACACTAGGGACTAATACCATTCACACTAGGGACTTATACTTGACACTCAGGATTGATACACTAGGGACTAATACCATTGACACTAGAGATTAATACCATTGACACTAGGGACTAATACCATTGACACTAGGACTAATACCATTGACACTAGGGACTAATACCATTGACACTAGGACTAATACCATTGACACTAGGGACTAATACCATTGACACTAGGACTAATACCATTGGCACTAGGGACTACTTGACACTAGGGACTGATACCATTCACACTAGAGACTAATACCATTGGCACTAGGACTAATACCATTGATACTAGGGACTTATACCATTGACACTAGTACTAATACCATTGATACTAGGGACTAATACCATTGACACTAGGACTAATACCATTGGCACTGGGGACTAATACCATTGACACTAGGACTAATACCATTGACACTAGGGACTAATTCCATTGACACTAGGGACTAATACCATTTACACTAGAGCCTAATACCATTGGCACTAGGGACTAATACCATTGACACTAGGACTTATAACATTAACACTAGGAACTTATACAATTGACACTAGGGATTAATAGCATTGACACTGGGGACTAATACCATTTACATTAGGACTGATACCATTCACACTAGAGACTTATAACATTGACACTAGGAATTATTCAGTTTGTGGATATGAAAGATAGGAATATTTTACCTGATGGTCACAAAATGTTGCCAAAACCAGAGGCTTGCCGAGGTTTTTTATAACCTTTTGAGATCATTTTGTCACACTTCGACTTTTTAATGCAATTTCACAACTATAATATTCCGCCATTTTGATAAAGTTCGACGAAAACCGTGTCAGCAAAGCAATTTTCCATGCATGCAAAATTTCTGATATTTTCAACGCAAATAACGTTAGTTGCATATTTTTTAAAAAAAAGCAGTCTAATTTTTGAAAAAAATACTATCGTATCAAGCAAAAGCAAAACAAACCAAAATAATTATTTTTCTTTGTTTTCAGATTAAATCTGGTTTTCTGATTGACCAATACTTTTTCCATTACACTATGAAAGCAATTCGAAAATGGCACACGAAACACCGACGTTATCGTGGAATCACAGTATTGATTCGGGAAAAGAATACCTTTAAAAATCACTAGAATGGTACATTTAAACACACTTTATTTTATCAAATAGATAATAAAATTAGTTATTATAAGCATTGCTGTCACTATTTGTATTAATTTCATCGGGTTATGGAAAAAAAGTATTTGCAGACTTTACGCGGATCCAAATAATTTGCAGAGAATTTAATATTTTTTTACCCCGATACTTTTTTTTTAAAAAGTAGTGACACCAACGCTTCAATAAGCAAAGCTTCTGTTGAAGTCTCATTTAGACATCAATCAAAAAAAGTTATGAGATTTTTAATTACAATTTATCAATATAATATAGTTGTCAGTTGCAAATTTTGTCAAAAAATTACATTTTGTTCTGTTAACGTTTTTATACAGGGATTTTAAGAAATGGCTCTTTTTGGCGACTATTTTTGAAATTGTGTCTTTTTGTCGTTTTGAATAGAGCCACAGTTTTACAATTTTTTCACTTAAATTGCTTTTTTTTTTATCATCACTGAGCCAGCATTTTTAGCTCTATTGAGGTAATTTTTGCTACAATTTTTTTCTGGGTTCGTGGTAATTAAAATATTGAGCATAAATGTATGAAATGGTACACTTTTTTATCACTTTATATTCAATGGTAATTTGAGCACTCTTTATTTTTCATTTTAAGCACGCGGACTCCCATTTTTCTGCCTGATTTAGAAAGAACATTTTTTTTTTTCTTATTGATATGCAAAATATTGACAAAAGTTTCATACCAGAACTTTTTTTTTATAAATGGAAAAAAATAGCAAATTGGCTGAAAATGTGTGCAATTAAGGGGAAGGGGTAGCATATGCTGTTATTCTGAGAAATCTATGGGTCGTTTTAATCATAACTGATATATTTGTAAAAAAGACTATTAGAAAATAAATTCTGCAAATATCCATACATATCAAACACCTCATTATGGAATAATGAGTTTTCATCTCTGGTATATGTGGTCAAAAACGGCAAAATTCGCATAAATTTTATCAACTAGGTATCTTGGAGTGATAATAGCTCCAAAACGAGCACACGGACATTTGTTTTTTTCCTCCATTTTCTTTTATGGTATTAACGCCTATTTCCAAAACTCTATATGAGAAAAATCTTAATGCAAAAAAAATTTTGACTTCTTCGAGGAGTTCATTCTTCACCTCTTATAAATGATACGCGCTGAATACAATCAAAGACACAACCGCAAAGGGTGTATACTTGTATCGGGTTGTCCGTCTGTCTTGCTGTCTGTCTGTCTGCTTTATAAAATTTGGTACACATAACCCTGACATACTGTTGATGTCACAAGCTTGAGTGTAAAGTACTACGATCAGCAGGGTGCGATTAGATAACTCATTTAATGTTTTGACACAGGTATGCTGAGTAGAGTACATGCAGGTAAACTACCGACAGAGCTGCCCCTTTTTTAAAGCCTGTCATCATGTCAACGTGTTTTTCATCATAATGGATCCCTAACTAAAGGTAAGAACGGTTCTTGTAGTCTACGTACAAAATATTAATTTACACTGTGATTCGTTTAACGAAACAACTTATAAGTACACTGCAAAATAGAAAAAAAGTAGACCTTATATTTCATATGGGGATTTTAAACAATGTCGTTTGAGGGTGTATTTGGTGTCTTCTTCCATTTATCTTTCTTACACGGAAATCTATATTTTGGTTAGTGGTCAGCAAACCACAAAGATACTGGAGTCTCGCTAACATTTGGTCAAAAATGATTTTCTTTAGCCAAATTTTTTAAAATGATTTTTTAGAGAAATGTCTTGGTTACCATGTTTACAAAGTAAAGTAATCCATTCATTTCGTAACACAATTCAATCACAACCAATCACCACCACCATACTAAATTGTAATACATACCCCAATATTTAGCAATCCACATCCTATTCAAATCCCTATTTATTCAGCGGTAATAAAAACAGTGTTTCTGTAGAATTGGTTCACATCACAAATATTAAAATGGATATGGACTTAATTCCACATTCTTAAGTTTAAAAACAAACCGCTACAACTCGTGTCTTTTTGAAGTTTTATTTTAAAACTTCACTAGTGTGAAATATATTTTTTACCCAACAACCTATCGCTGTGTGATTTATCATCATATTTACAGCTGTGCCACATTCGAAAAAATCAACACAAATCCATGATAGATATAGTCATAACCTACATGTTGAGAAATTGTTTAGTCAAAAGCTGAAACAAACAATACCATGGTTTTGTCATGGTGTTCCAGAAATATATCGGACAGAATAGACAGCCAATAGAAATAAGGACAAATTCATTCTGAAGCAATAATATGTTCCCTGGTCAACGTATTGGGCGTTATCATAACATCTCTAACTATTAGAGTCTTAAACATGGTGACGTCACAGGGTATCACCTGTCTGAACGGAGGCTATCGAGTATATACCCGCACAAACTGTTTGCATCAACTTGGCCTAAATATGAAGTGATGACCTAGATAACTATAGATTGAAGTATCAGACAGAACACGTATACAGGAAAAAAGGGCTACTATATTAATGCATTCAAATCTCTATTTTAAAAAAGAAGAAAAAGAGAAATTAAATATGAATATAAAAATTTTTTAATGTCGTAAGGCATAACCACTTATTGATAAAGAAATTTGAAGCATTTTTTTTTCAATTTTCATTTTTTGAATTATTATTTTCATAACGACATCACTCACTAATCTTAGGCCATGGGCTAGGAGGGTCCCACAGAGCACCCCCCCCCCTTCCCCTCCCCCCAAAAAAGAAAACCTTGCGAACCAAATATTTTTCTGAACCCCTATGACCCACTGATCACAAATCAAAATGTTATCATCGCATATCCGGTTATGACGTCGACAAGATAGCCACCATCTCGAATTTGACTAAAAAGTGAAAAATGGTCATAATATTGACATTTTTCAACCGAATTAGACAAATGAGGTATCAATATTTGAACAATAAATAAACAATCACAACCAGATAATCCAATAGCTGTAGTGATGTAGAGAACGGAAATGATAATTGATAGAGAAAAAAAAAAAAACAAGTAAAATATTTTCTCTCCACCCGCCAGGGTTACGGACACATTAACGGGTTCGGATTCGTGCTTTAAGCGAAAATAATATCACCAAGTACACAGTGCGTTTATTCCTAGTTGTAGTGTTCTAGCATATCTAACGCGCACCATTGGCTATACTAGAAAATATCCAATGTATGTTTACGCACCAATGGATGTCAAAAATACGACAACC
Source organism: Argopecten irradians (assembly GCF_041381155.1). Classification (NCBI taxonomy): domain Eukaryota; kingdom Metazoa; phylum Mollusca; class Bivalvia; order Pectinida; family Pectinidae; genus Argopecten; species Argopecten irradians. The sequence continues at coordinate 26,405,363 of NC_091146.1, forward strand.
ACTGCTTAATTGATCATTTAGATTGCCTTGCACGGCATATGTAGAACTTTTAACTTAAAATACCCCTAATAATCTTTTGAGGACATTTTCAAGTACTTTAACTTGCTTTAACATGTTCACATGGTTCAATGTAGATAGGGAAATACGATCAGTCGTGTGAAAAGGGCAATGGCAGTATAATACAAATACAAGCATTAACATATTAAGGGAAAACAGACCAAAAGAAAACAATGATAATATCACAAGCTGATAATTCACAAGAGTGTAAAATAAATTAAATACATTACCTATTCATATTACTATTTAGAGTGAGGGCAAACAAAACAATTTGTAAACACAAATCGTGTTTTTCCCCCACCAATAAATACGAGGAGCCTCCTTATTACGTATTAGGAAGAGTTTTGACGTTTCGTGTCCAAGGAATTCTCTCCGAGGGTATTCCTGAATAACAACAAAAATGGAGGCATTGACAGACGAACGACGCTTTCGTCCCGAGGAAATGTATTTTGAATATTCTTCAAGAATAAAGGGAATACCGAATAACACAATTACACCTCACATGGAATTTTTTATATTATCAATAACATGCTAAAGGAAATTGATTTGGTCCTGAAAGATACTGTAGGTCTAAACTTCTAAATTTTAACAAATATCTGTAACGATTAGCCTCAAACAGCGGCAACAGTGTTTTGGGGCACCAAATTAATGTCCCCTAGAGCCATTACGTAAATTAGACATTGTATACTAGCGCGAGAAAAAACTTTATATTGTTCGTATATAAATAAACAATTCGGGCTACACCCCCTCGGGAAAATATGACAAGCCCCCCTCGGGTAAACAAAAGCGTTCATGTCCTGCCGGCTACCCCGCGCCAGGGCAATAAATGTATAATATGATTTTAATTATTGACCACTGGCAATGAGCCTCATGATTTACCATGGCCCTTAAATGAAGTAGTTTAGATATAATAACCGCAATGACGAAACAAGTAAAAACGCCATATATATTCCGTTTATGTTTGGTAGTTATCGAAAAGTTTTATTTATGAGTAGATGTAGTTTGCTTTGTAAAACAGGAAGGTGAACCGGCAATGTACGATCTTAAGTTATCATAAGTCTTAATGATACTATAAGACTCGAAATCTGAGATGATACTAATTAAGATAAGTACGCCTTACGTGTTAAAATGTGTTTAGACAGAACAGTACTCCTGAAGTCCTGGAATGAATACGATAATGACTTTTTCAAATTAAATACTAACACTAGCTGTGTTTGGGGGTATGACACCTGGTGTTTGGTTATTTTCAAAAAAGGCACGTAAGCGTGATTTGCTTTTTATTTACATACTGAATGTGTGGCGAACGCGACCAATTTGAAGAGACGTTTTGTCCCGGTATTACGACAGGACAGGTGCGCTCTTTTATATACAAGCTTTTCATACTGGAAGACGTTATTTTAAAAAAACAGAACAAATTTTTAAAGGCCAAAGGTTTAAAACGTGATAACAGAACACTATGAGCAACATAACAATATTTTTTTTTCAAACTTAATACAATCATAGTGGGATAATTGAAAGAAAAATAGAGCTTGGGAGTGCGAATTTATTGAAAGGTGTCAAAAGGGCAACTACAAATCATATTGTTATTCAAAAGTTACCGGGACGTATACCACGAGAAGAGCATAAACGGAATTTGTTCAAACATCAATAGCAAAAACTAAGCTATATATTATAAAATAGTCATTCACGGGCAGGGGACGTGTGCGTTGCTTTACAACACTTACTGTAACTCTCGTTAGAGTAAACAAAGGTTTCAATTTTTACTTTTTATATATTTTTTTGTTGATATTTGAACCTTATTTTTTTCCATTTTTTTTAGAAATCATCAGTAACATCTCTAACATAGAACGTCAAACCATTTCAATCGAAATGTTGTGAAATCGAGTAGACACACCAAGTGGGGACGAGTGGAAAGAATAATGACTTAAGATTGAAAGGTGAAATTGAACTAATATATTTCTGTATTATAACTCCGACGTTTTGTAGTGTTCCGCGTTGTAGATCGGTAAACGAATAAGTCAAGTCGATAGCCTATGATCACCAGAAAGATTATTTGATTTAGCCGATACCTGTATAGATTAAGGATATTAGCATGGATGACCTTTATGCCAGATTTGTAAAAATAAAGCGATATAAGGTATACATGCCGATTCTGGAAAAATAATCATGCATCATTTTTTTTTGCAAGGTTTAAAAAGTCTTTTTAGTATGCTGATAATATTTACAAAACATACAGAGCTGACTTGTATTCCCTTTTTCAATATATATATACATTGTTAGGTGGTAACTCATGCCCAATCGGATTGTTGTGCAGTATCCTAATTCAATCTATACCGGAATTCACTGTGCTGGTTTTCAAAGAGGGCTCTGCTATACTAAGGGGGCTTAAGCCATTTTTAACTCAACAACACATACCATAAGATATAGAAATGGCCTGATGTGAGTATATTTTTCTAAAATATTTATTCCTTAATGAATTCAATTTATTTATATATTTTATTAAATTAATTGAAATAACTAGCATAACGCGTTGACCGACGTAATTATCCCTCTCAATCACATGGTTCAGTATCAAACTAATTAAGCTTATATATACATTGAACTTCACAGGGGGTATTAACAAAGTAATTAGTATCGACGATGTGAATATCAATGTGTACAGTACTGGACATTTCTACCAATAATCAAAAAAAAACACGCCTTAAAATGAACAAGGTTAATTATCGTTATAATAACTGTAACATACTTTTTAAGAATGTTTGCGTACCTGGTCCCTATTTTCGAAAAGTTTACACATATAATATTAAAAAGGTAAATTTGACCTGTAACTGAAACATTTTGTTTTCATTTTTTTTATACAACGTAATATTTAGAAATAACAGTCTTTTGTGGGGTTTTTTTTCAAATTGAGCTCATAAGTCTTTTACATTTTTAATTTGCATTAATAATCTTTCTACCTTCATGTGGTGTCAGTGAACGTAAGTAACAACCGAGCCAATTAAAATTAAAAACAAATAAAAATATGTCATCGACAGTTATTTGTATTAAAACACACTGGTACACACTACAGTTTAATTATTATTTTTTAGGTAAACACAGTTAGACTTCGAGAGGGCGGTAAAGGAAGGTAACAAGGCAAAAGTGCAAAATACTAACCTGAAAAAAAGGAGCAGAACCCAAACGAGGGGTGAGTAAATTGGTAAACAATATTTTAACAAGGAACAACTCCAGAAGCTTGCTAAAGACGCAACATCACCTTTTGTTATAGAAAGTTTACTGACACAATTCACGGAATGGTAAATAAAAAAAAAGGTCATGATTCCTACGGCAGAACAATTTTACATGTCAACATTTCCCAAAGTGTCGCCATGATAACTAAGTTCTATTTTAATTCCAAGATATGTTAAAAGTATGACACGATATTTTCAAAAATTCATTCACAGAATAGTAATATAAAAGTACTAAAATTAATGGAAAATTAAAAATAAGCGAGAACGGAAAAGGTGCACATTTTTGCGAAAAAGATGGCAGAGAAACTTTTGATACACACTTACTTGGTTTGGGGAATGTTGTCATGTACAATCATTTTTTTGTAACGTTTTATTTTTTCATACCTTTTTAAGAATACAAAATTATCAATTAGAAGTGCCAATTATGTTTCTTGGCATTTTTTGGATAAGGAATAGTGAAGATATATATATGATCCTTTTTTTTATTCCTAATGATAAAATATTATGTATTACACGTGGGATAACACTAAAAAAGAAAATTCCCCTCCAAGTATAAGATTAACACATATTTTTTTTTTTATCATAGAAATGTAGAAACCTTATTGGTATACACACTTTATTCAAAGAAGATAAACAAATTACTTATAAATCAAAAATGGGAACTTCGTCGATAAAGTTTTAGAATAATATATTAATTGTAGAACGAATATGTGACATTAGTTTTATATCTTTAAGAATTAACTAAAGGCCAATGTCATTAAAAGTTGAAAGTTATTCTTCATTGTGTTTTTTCCTATTTAAACACCAAAAAAACATCGTTTCAACCGCTTAAAGCTTGGCACTGGCTAGCAAGACCACGTGCACAAAATCGTGTAAACTTTTGTGCGATCCATTGTATATTATTATTTTGTTCTATATACACTTTTTTTAATGTGTTCTATACAATTCTTTTATTCATGATGTCGTTTAGTTTTCTCAGTAAAAAACAATCACGACAAACTCTTCCCAGTATCACAATGGGCTAATTGAAAATCAATATTATCCCTGATAAATAAACAGAAAAATCGACTGCCACTTAAATGGTGATAATCACAACGCCTTTCGACTGATAGTGTTTTTTAAATCATTATACTTTACTCGTAAGTTCTGAGATCCACCGATGTTTACTATAAGCAACGATTTCTCAAAGTCTTTGCCCCCATACTCCTTGATTACGAAAACAACCTTCAGTCACACGTTTTGTTGTTTAAATTGAAAAAAAAATATCCTTTTTTAGAACTTCTTTGCATTTCACAAGCTTAGCTTAGAACATAACGTTATTACATGTCGACACATGCAAATAAGGTATATAAGAATATGTGAATGTAATTTTTATGATGCATGGAAAATGTATTATTTTTAAAGTCTTTTTTTTCTTTCAAAACTTTTAGCGTATGTGATCACATACATCCCTAAAAAAGCCCATAAACAAGTAAGGAAATACAAAATGGCAATAACTAATTGAATATGATTTAATCCAAATAAAAGGAGTGGTTCAAATTTCTGAGTGCCTCATAAATAGGTTTTGGTTTCATATGTCTTACATTTTTTTATACCATTATACCGAACGTTATTTATTTTCGTTTTCAGAGTATAGCATTACCCTGATGGTTTTTAGGCAGGAAAAAAACTACACTAAATTGTGGCAATCAGGCGATTCGTACCTTGATAGTGGTTTTTAGATATTCCACAACATCCAATACGTATTCCCGAGATCCACCAATGATACTATTTTTAAGCCCCCCCCGTTTTTGTTTTCAATTCAGTCCAATAACTTTTTTTTTGAAGATGTATAGACTATTGCGAAACTACGTTATACTTCTCGGAGATTATGAAGCGATGAGTATCAACTGATTGTTTGCGTGATGCATTTATGCGATTTGGCTAATATATGGAAATAGCATTGTGGTGACAGCATGATTCTTAAAAAAATATTAAAACAAAAATTACAACTTTGCAATAGAAATATGTACATAATCTTGATAAGACTGTTAAGGGCTTTTTCATATATTATTTTTTATTTTAATTTAGTGCTGATGATACAGTTAAAAGGACGCTGGCAATAATTATATATTGAATTGAATTAAGGTTTATTTTTATATAACACATAATATAAACAACTGGGTATAATAACTGGCTTTTGAGGAACGAATTACACACAATAGTGGCATAACGTATAAAGTGCTATTATCTGAAAAAAACGGGACAGAGTATCTGCAGAGGGGGTAACGATAATCATTTTAAATTGTTCATATTTATTCCTAAATTTTGGTTAGAAGTGTTGATATCACTTTCTTGTGTCACATTAAGCAGATCAGTGAATGTTTTTCGTTATGTGAACGAATCTACGCATGACATTAGTAACACGAGTAACACAGTGAGACTCATTAACCACACAAAATAACATAAGCCGTGTAAAAAAAGCAAAGAGAGGCCAAACAGTAATGGGCCATTTGAGTAGCGTTACGACACAATTAACACCAACACGTCTTAAGTACATTTTGTAAGTGTTATAATTATTATTATTAGTTTATGTTGCCTGGTCATTTGTCTGACAGGGGTGAGAGTTTAGACATCGTATTTACAACACATTGAACATTTCGATGGTTTTATTTTTAAGCATATCCATAACATACTATTATTTATTAGTTTTATAATCTGTTTTATTTCAAAGCGAGAATCCCAATACGACAAGTTTTCAAATGTCTCACCTTAACATAAGGAAAGTAGGTTTTTTGTATGACCGCATATCAACATAAACATATTATTTTCAGTTCACATTTTTTTCCAGTACTCCAGAACTTTAGTGACATTACTGATTGTGCTTGCTTCCTCAAACTTTATTTGTGTGAGGGTCAAGCCTCTCACTATCAAATTATTGGGGTACAGCCATAAATACATCAATAATGTGACCATGATTTTCTGATGTTTGACTTTTGGTTACGTCATTAAGATATATCGGATTTGGTGGTCAGCGTTGCAACATACGCGAATAATATATAGCTGTTGGAACAATGTAATTTTCCTGTGATAATAAACAGCATAACACATTGCCAGCATTGCAACGTGTGTATGAAAAAAGGTTTCTACATGACGGACATAAACGATTTGATTATCGTCTTTAATTCACCTAACCTTATGGCTGATACTTTATATTTAATAATAAATATTATAATAGGACTTCTTCTTGCATAACAATATTTATTCCCATAAATAATATTAGCCATCACAATTAATGTATCACCACAACAAATACTGAGTACAAACTTCTATAATGAGTACTCCATTCTACTTGACGGTCGAGAACCGACTTATTAATGTTAGCAAAGTTTAACTAAAAAAGCTTATTACAAAAGAAATAGTCAATGTCATGAGTGTGATCAAGCGTCAAATTAACCTAAGTTTTATATGGGAAATAATTATGTTCCCACTGTTCTTCTCATGATCAATAATTTCCTGAAATAATTGAGTAACGTAGGCGATTTGTTAACAGTCCGCTATACAATCAGACTAATATTTATAACAGCCGAATGTTTGCCACGCTAGATTTACCAAAAATAAATAAAATTCATCACTCATGTTATTTTTAATTGGGGTTTTTGGGTTTTATTAGTTTTAATGTCCTATTAACATAACCAATGTCATGTAAGGGCGTGACATGTTTTGATGGTGGCGGACAGATGCTTGACTTTTATCCGGAGTAAAACCACCGACCAGGGGTCAGTAACTGGCAACTTACATGGATTTTTGGAACTCCCAATCCAATGGTGGAGGGCTATATGTGGTAATTTGTCGAGACATCCTAAAACCACCTCGGCCACTGCGGCATGTTAATTAATTGTTATTGTTATTATATCCGACTATACAAGGTTTTTTTAATTTGCATAAAAAGCTAAAAACTTAGAAACCAAAAATTAAATTTTGTATTGTAAGACATACTATCAATGTTGATTATCATTTACCATTATTTTACTTTGGTTTCGCGACGAAGCGAGACTCTTCTTTGCCGATGCGGAAGAAAATAAACTGGATTGAGAGTATGTTACCTTACTGAGTTTATACGTTACCGATAAGGAAAATATGAGTTAAGTCCATTCGATAAAATGTTATTACCAAGTAATTCCTATTCAGTGTGGTAATTATCCCTGAAAACAACTATTGGAAAATCCTGAAAAATAAAATCACCCAAATCAAATTAATAAATTTTAACAATACATAGTTTTGTTCATGAGGTCAGGAGTGAAAAGACTTGAGATTTTTGGCTAGTTTCTTAAAAATTACTATTTTTTAATGTGAACCGCCAAAACTTTTAGAACGGGAACTTAAATGATTACGTTTTCATTTCAAAGGATCCGTTTAAACCGTCGTGTGTCAATGCTTTTAATCATCTTCCATTTTTCAATTATGCCATATCTCTTTTGATATTTTTATCATTAAACTTGCATATCAATATGTATGGGGAAAACAGATGATAAAAATTTCGGACCAAAAAATGAAATCATGGTTTGATCGTAAAGCAAAACGATAAGCGACTATTGACAGTATTGAATTTTTGTTCATTTATCTGAAAGGTTTTTTTTTATAAAGCGACAACCCGTTTGTCCAGAGCTGAAACTTTATTGCGTTACACCTCCAGATCCCTAGTATGACTTACACTAACACATCCCCCAGTTTTTCGTTCAGGTTGCCCATGGATAACACTTTTAATGTAAAAACCCATACATTCCATAGTTATGCATATTTTTATGGACTGCCAATATCGAAAACGCTATAAACCTAATGCCAAAACTATGCACAGACAACGAACGCGTTTTTTTGGTCAGGAAGCAAGTACAAATTGGGCAAATAAAAAACATTAATAGTTTACATATGTTTACAACTTTATTAAAATGTGTAGTATTTAAAAAAATGCGAAGCCATAGTGGTTAAGACATAAAAAAACTGAATATCTATATAGGTAATCATTAAAAGACCAAATAAATTTGAAGATAAATAAATAATAGATTAAATTAAGCAGTCAAAAAAATATTTAGATATCTGTTTTAATGGCTTATAATATATATAAACTTTAAGGAACAAATTGTCGTTTGTTTATTTACATCAGAGGACACATATAGACGCATTAAAATATATGATTATGTTGCATTATTTAAGCTGCTTAAATCAAGACAATACTTTAAAAATGTAGAATAAAAATACTGTTATTAAAATTGAGTATCTAATGACGCGATAAAAGGACCAAAAGATCATCCATTACAAATTATCGTATCTTAATATCATTTTTTACAATGGAATATTCCCTGAGATATAGTTTAGAAAGATATTTAAGGTACACTAATTTTTGTATTGCATAACCCTTTTATGATACATACTAACTATTGTATATTATATATTTACAACCTAGTTAACGGTAACAAATACTTTTAAAACCATGTGGCATTTTGATGATTTAATAATGGAATATGAATCTATAAGCAATTATTCATTAATACGGTCAAAAAAAATCATTTCAAATAGCAGTACCTACTATCAATATGTGTATATTCCTCACCATTGAATACAAAAAAATGTGTCTCGCAATATATATGTTTTAAGTACTATTTGCTATCTTTCTATTTGAAAGGTAATGTAAATTGATATTATATTAATAAAAATGGAAAGAATTAAATTATTAGCTTGATTATGTTTAAGATAATTATGGTCCATGTCCTTGGGTCCTACCAGGATTGAGCATTTTGTTCGATTTAAAACAATAAAATTGCCCTCTATTCTCTCTAAATCTACAGGAGTTTGTTGACGTTCTGCCCACAATAATCTATATAGTATTAATAGATAAAAATACCGCCTTCCATATAAGTTTTTTAATCCCAAGTCCATTTTGAAAGAGTTTCCGGGGCAGACGGTCCGCCGGGCGCCGACTTTTGTTTATTCGAGCATCCCAAAAACCGATGCGTGTTTAGACGTACACACAAGATGGGGCGATGGGAACTTAACTCAAAAAACATGATTGGGTCTGAATCTAAATCAAAAGTACCAGAAATGTTTTTTTTTTGTATAACACATAATCAATTATAACAAACCGTGACATATATACTCATTCCTATAAAACTTAATATAATAGTAAATCAGGACATATCCCACATTAATATTTTTACTTTTAACCCCATTTAGTTTCCATTACAAGTCAGTATTCCCGGTGCCCATCAGTTCATTATGATGTTCCATTGAGAGTCTGCACTCACACATGCTCACCTGTTTAAAAACTTAGATCAAATTGCTCACTTTCAAAAATATCTTTATTTAATGTCAAACAGACAATGATAAAATTGTATACGAATATGTGATCTTATTCCATAGATATTTTATAAGTAACAAAACTACCAGTGTTCTTTGAACCATTAAAATAACTTGAGGATTTAAAAACAATAGTATCTAAATCTTCGGTTTGTGTCGATAACTATGTGTGACGTCAGCGCATGGATTACGTGATGAACATGAAAACGTTCTCGTGGAGCCCTATGACGAAACTCTTATATCATAACTTTCTCCAAAATTGACTTTAGTATTCAAACTCTTCTCTTTGTGAATCAGGGGTTCTGTATTCTTCTCTATGTGTTTATGTGAGTCTATATATTATTAGTGATATAATCTTTTATCTCATACTTTAATTGTCCACCCATAGCCCCTCCTCCGACATCGGCAGCTCTGTATACATCTCTGCAGGTACATTGCCGCAGACACAAGTTAATCAACAAAACATTTTACCGAAGGTTGAGTGACAAATTTGGCCAGCGAATGCCATTTACAATTCCTGTGTGGTATTTTTATATATGTAGATAAGGGGTAATTTTTTTATATATTTTATACTATATATAAGTGACAAGAACGTCAAACTCCGATGTAGGCTCAAATTCTAGACAAGGATTGATATCTCTAGCGGAGTGATGATATCTAGATAATGTTCATCAGAGACAGGCATATATAAAGGCTATTAATGTTTTCTGCAATCAAGTATTTTACCATGGTAATAGACTGCATTACAGCCCACGATATTGCGAACCATTGTAACAATTAAGATGACATCTATTAACTATTAGAGTTAAATAATCAAGCACGGTCTGAGCTTGTAATTAGTATAACAGTCATAGTGATCATAAACTAAACGGCAATGCATAATACCTCCGGACACAATATCACTGATTACATTCAAGATCACTCTGTCTTTGATACTTTCTTATGTTTGATATGATATATATTTTGCATTGTGTTTTTAAACTTACGCAATGGATCACTTCTTATCAGGATTTTTTTATTTCAATTAACAAGATATACAAGTTATGATAATAAATCAAGTTTCGTTTCTGTATGAGGTTCACTGTCAGCGAGAGGTTTTTCTTCAAATACCTTTATAACTAGAAATTGTCACCGGGTGACAATTTGACGGGCTTTTCACCTAAAAGATACATTCCGTTCAAGGTCATTCATAACACCACTTGGTAGCGCTTAGTTTCAGCCGTTCGAAAAGTCCAATACCAAGTCTTGAGGCCTTTCAGAACTTTACAATAAGTATTTTGGTTGATTTTAGGATTGTTAGCCGGAGTGCTTTTGATATAGGCCAAGGTTCAATCACATTTATCAAACTTGGCTAGGCATTTATGTAGAGCATGGCTTCATATCTTAATATTAGGTATCTAGGCCTTCTAGAAATTGAGAAAGAAGATTTTTTAATGATTTTGTCGAAAAAATTGCATTTTTGAAACTTTGTCCCTTATTCCAACCGGAAGTTTAGGGTTTACAGAAAAGTTATACTTTAAAATGAATTTTTTTCATTTTTTGATTCTAACATAACATATCCAAAAATGAGAGTAATTGGCTTTTGGTTAACGAGCTACGGCTGTCGCAATGAGCTGAATTTTCACAGGATCATTTTTCATAACTCCACAATCACAAGCACTCTGTGACCTGGGATGAAGGTCAAGCTCGTTTATTTTTTCTAAACTGATATTCAACTACCTCAGCATGCTTCATGCACAATATCAAGCCTCTATACCATGTAGAACTTGACAAAAAGTTGTTTTCGTGATTTTCACCGAAATCGGTGAATTTGCATTATGAGTCAATGATCACCTCCGGAAGTTGACATTTTTAGAGAAAAATGTTCAATTACAAAGTTTCTCAGTATTCTATTCGTCATAACATATAAAAAATATAAAAGGAATTGGCTGAGTGTGGTTAACGAGTTATGGCTGTCTAGGTTTAAACCGGAAGTGACGTCATTGTCGGCCATATTTGGATTCAAAATCAACGACCATATTAGGTAACAAGAATTGGTCACGGTGATAAGTGGAAGATCTTGTGTGAGTTTGGGCTTAATCGGACTGGTGAAATCAGAGGAGATGTTTAAAATATAATTGTCGAAATTTTGCAAAAAAGTCTTAGTTAAATATTAATTACGTCATAAAAAATATTTAGTGGACCAATTTTTAATTTGAATACTAATCAAAACCTTCAGAATGATATACTGCATCGATGTAATAGCAATAGCATATTGGCAAAAATTGAATTAATGTAAAAAAATCTAAATATAGTAACATTAGGTAAACTTTGACCTGTAGCGAGTTTTTTAACGAGACATATTTTGTATTAGCATGTAACATGGGAAAAAATTAGATATGTTAATTCCCTACAATAAAAAATACCTTCATATTCGAAATAGCTTTCAAACTTTTTGATTATAGCATTTTTGTATTTTAAGGTTTTCCCCGTCATGGCGGCCAATATTGGATTTTTTGACCTACTTAATTTTTGTTTATGGATCACCTTTAGTTACATGGTTTAAACATTACTGAAATATTTTTTTTTCCTATGTCTTACCGTTTGTCCGATAGAGAGTTCACCAAAAACAGGAAGAAGAATAATAAGAATAATAATAAGAACTAGAAATTGTCACCGGGACAATTTGACGGGATTTTTCACCTTTAAAGTTTATTCCGGTCAAGGTCATTTATATTAACAAACTTGTCAGCCTATTATATTCAGCGTCCTGCAGGCCCAATATAAGATCTATAGGCCTTTCAGAACTTAAGAAGAAGTCATTTGGATATTTTAGTTTTTTTTGGCCCCTGTGACCTTGAATATAGGTCAAGGTCAATGATATTGATAAACTTGGTTGGCATTTATGCCAGCATGCTACTACATGCCTCATATTAGGTGTCTAGGCCTTTTAGAATTTTCAAAAGAGGATTTGTTAATGATTTTGTCAAAAAATTGCACTTTTGAACTTTGACCTTATTTACAACCGAAAGTTCACGTATAACAGCAATGTGGTCTTCAAGTTAATTGTTTCACTTTCAATTCTACATAACATATCCTAAAATCAAAGAAATTTGCTGTGTGGTTAAGGAGCTACGGCTGTCTCAATGAGCTGTATGCTCACTGGATCATTTTCATAGCTCTAAAATTATGAGCACTCTGTGACCTCGGATGAAGGTCAAGGTCGTTTATTTTTTCAAAACTGATAGTCAACTACCTAAGCATTTACTTCATGCACAATCATGAAGCCTCTATACCATGTAGAACTTGACAAGAAGATTTTTTCATGATTTTCACCGAAAATGGCGAATTTCCATTATGAGTCAATGATCAACCGGAAGTTGACATTTTAGAGAAAAATGTACAATTACAAAGTTTCTCAGTATGCTATTCTACATAACATGTAAAAATATGAAAGGAATTGACTCAGTGGTTAACGAGTTATGGCTGTCTAGGTTAAACAGGAAGTGACGTCATTGCGGCCATATTTGAATTCAAATCAACACCATATTAACAAGAATTGGTCAAGGTGATAAGTGGAAGATCTTGTGTGAGTTTGGGCTTAATCGGACTGGTGAAATCAGAGGAGATGTTTAAAATATAATTGTCGAAATTTGCAAAAAATTCTTAGTTAAATATTAATTACGTCATAAAAAATTATTTAGTGGACAAATTTTTTATTTGAAGACATCAAAACCTTTAGAATGAGATACTGCATCGATGTAATGCAAGAAAATTGACGAAAATTGAAAAATGAAAAAAAAATCTAAAAATAGTAACATTTGGTAAACTTTGACCTCTAGCGAGCTTTTTAACAAGACATATTTTGTATTAACATGTCACCGAAAAAAGTTAGATATGTCCATTCCTTACAATAGAATACCTTCATATTTGAAATAGCTTTCAAACTTTTCGAATTAGAGCAGCTTTTTTGTGTTTTTAAGGTTTTTCCGTCATGGCGGCCTTATTGGATTTTTTGACCTACTTAATTTTGTTCATGGATCACCTTTAGTTACCATGGCTTTAAACATACTGAAATCATTTTTATCCTATGTCTTACCGTTTGTCCGATAGAGCGTTCACTAAAAACAGGAATAATAATAATAATAATAATAACTAGAAATTGTCACCGGGACAAATTTGACGGGCTTTTCACCTAAAAAGCTACTTCGTTTCAAGGTCATTTATAAAACACTTGGTAGCACTTAGTTTCAACGTACCAAAAGTCCAATACCAGGTCTTAGGCCTTTCAGAACTTTACAATAGGTCATTTGAATATTTTTAGGATTGTTAGCCCAAGTGCCCTTTGATATAGGTCAAGGTCAATCAAATTAACAAACTTGGTAGGCATTTATGGTCAGCATGTTTCATGCTTAATATTAGGTTTCTAGGCCTTCTAGAAATTGAGAGAGATTTTTTAATGATTTTGTCGGAAAAAATTGCATTTTTGAACTTTGTCCCTTATTTCCAACCGGAAGTTGACGTTTTACAGAAAAAGTTTTTAACAAAGTGAATTGTTTCATTTTTGATTCTACATAACATATCCAAAAATGAAAGTAATTGGCTTTGTGGTTAACGAGCTACTGCTGTCTCTATGAGGAGGATTATTTTCATAACTCTACAATCACACGCACTCTGTGACCTTGGATGAAGGTCAAGCTCGTTTATTTTTTCAAACCCGATAGTCAACTACCTAAGCTTACTTCATGCAAAACATGAAGACTCTATACTATATAGAACTTGAGAAGAAGATTTTTTCGTGATTTTCACCGAAAACGGCGATTTTGCACTATGAGTCAATAAACAACCGGAAGTTGACATTTTAGAGAAAAATGTACATTATTACAAAGTTTCTTAGTATGCTATTCTACATCACATATAAAAAAAATGAAAGAAATTGGCTCAGTGGTTAACGAGTTATGGCTGTCTAGGTTAAACCGGAAGTGACGTCATTGCGGCCATATGTTGAATTTGAATCAACACCATATTAACAAGAATTAGACACGGTAATAAGTGGAAGAAATCTTGTGTGAGTTTAGGTTTGAATCGGGGACTATTGGTGGAATCAGAGAAGATGTTTTAAAATGGAATTGTCGAAATTTGCCAAAAAAAGTCTTACTTAAATATTAATTACTTCAAAAAAAATAATTAATGGACCAATTTTAAGTTTGATGACATCAAAATCTTCAAAATGTCATACTGCATCGATTTAATGAAAAAATTTTGGAAAAAAATGAATAATAAAAAAATTCTAAAAATAGTCACTTTTTTGTTTGTAAACTTTGACCTCTAGCGAGCTTTTTAAACCAGACATATTTTGTGGAAACATGTCATGGGTAAAAGTTAGATATGTTAATTCCCTACAATAAAATACTTTCAAGTTTGAAATAGATTTCATACTTTTTGAGTTATAGCAGTTTTTAGTGTTTTTAGGATTTACGTCATAGCGGCCATTTTGGAATTTTTGACCTACTAAATTTTGTTCATGGATCACCTTCAGATGTTTGGTTTATATATACTGAAATCATTTTTATTCCTATGTTTATTACCGTTTGACCGATAGAGCGTTCACAAAAACAGGAAGAAGAATAATAATAATAAGAATAAGAAAACTTAACGAAAACAATAGGTCTTTTCACCAAAAAGTGAAAAGCCCTTAATAATAAGGAAACTTAACGAAAACAATAGGTCTTTTCACAAATAGTGAAAAGCCCTAATAAGATGAAACTTAACGAAAACAATAGGTCTTTTCACAAATAGTGAAAAGCCCTAATTATACATCCATGTTTTAACTATATTTTGTATATCCTTGGTCACAACCGTGTCACATCCTAAATTGAGACCTATCCCAGCGAGCACATGACATTGTTATCCACGTTGAATCCACGTCATATCCTGACGTTGTAAAAAGTTGAATGTGTGTTTGAAAATGAAAGTTTCCTAGACGTGAATAAACCCGACGTGGAATTGAAGTCAGAAATCCAATGTTGATTAGACGTCATAAACCCGACGTCTGATGTTTTTTTTCTATAGCGTCCAAAGCATTATCTTTTATCAGTTTATATGAAACAATATGTTTCATACAAACATGATAGGATATAATGCTATTAAAAACAATAGATATCTAGATAAAATGTAACATTTTAATTTTATTTCAGTATTTTTTGTATGCTAATTTTTGCATTTTGGCGGTCACGCCTATCCACGGGCATATCTAAGACAAGTGGCATTATGTTTAGTGTTTATTGTTTTTCTGGCTACTTATAGTAGGAGTGTTTGAGTGCACATTCTGAAATTCAAACAAAAATCATCTTTTAATTCAATGAAAATGTATTTATAGAGTTGATTTAAATTTTTAAACAGAGTGTAAATACATATACTATGTACATGAAAACCAGGTATACACAGACAGAGAAACACATTCAAAGAAATTTAAATACACATTTGCCTAAATAAAAGCCAATACAGCATATTTTAGCCGTAATACTTGTATTTTTAAAATTTCTTCTAATTAAACTTCACATCTTAAATTTACTTTAACATACACCGATTCCCCTTTGTATTTTCCTCCAAAACGATTTTCCAACATTAGATGCATGGATTGGAATACAGATTTGGGTTTGGAAAGACAAATTCCCCTTCTTTCCTTTCATATTGAATGCAGGACATCGCTTCAGTCTGAAATAAAACAAATTCAAATTAGATCATGGGATTGGTATTCATACAAACAAATGTTTACGTATTAGATTTCTGTGGTTTTAGAATAAAGTAACTGGCTCTTAATAGAAAGGGATGTGAGGAATTTTATACAACTTTAACCTTTTTTCAAAATTCCCAAATACTCTATGTTTTTTGTATGTGTAAATATCAATATATGAATGGACACTTTAGTAAAATTAGCTAAAATGGATGTTTTGTTCAGTTTAATTTAGACAGACCAAAACAAGGATTTACTTTTAATGATACGGGGTATCTATTCATGTGTATTTTTTCAACTTACCTTCCCATTATATTTTACACAGTCTTTTAAGATGCATTCTCCTCCAACATTTGAAAGGTGCAAAGTCTGAATAAAGAGAAGAAAAAAAACCTTTGACAAGATGATGATATTTACAAACATTGGGTTTCTTTTTTATAAACCCAATGTAATACAAAAACCACAAACTGAAACGAGTATATCATAAAAGAACTTATCATGCATAATTGTTTACAAACCTGTTCAATTTGATGAACATGTGCCATGGGAAACAACTCGAATGACAATATAAAAGTTGTTCCAGGCTAACTCTCAAATCCAGCGGTATACATTGATCATGGCATTCATAACGATAAAAAAGAAACAGGTAAACTATAATACATACATATAATAACGTTTAACCTTACTGATTCCGATCTGAGATATCAGAACAGGATATTGGTTGACGTCATCACCATGCCGCTTTTTGAATGGCGGGAGCCTGAATTTAGTACATCAGACTGACCATTTTATAAACTTTAAATTACAACTAAATCATCGTGCTAGAACTCAAAATAATAAACTCACTTTGACAGACGGACATCTCTAACATGCTCTTGAACAAACCATATATTGTTAAAAATATCATTCTACTAGTAAACTTACCTGAATAAGACGGAAGAAATGTTTCTGCGATTCAGTTTACGTTACGTGATGAAGAGGGCGCTCAACATCCGGGTTACCACTGATTATCTCCCTTTTCAGCAGACGGCTTTTAGGCTGCCACACCACTGACTTACATTACCGTTATAAAATGTTTACTGTTTGCTAATTTAATGAAGCCTGTTATTTTTTGTAGAACTTCTATATGCCGGTATGGTTAAATCATATTATAGCATGGCCATGGCCAAGCAGCATTAAACATAAAAAAAAGGCATAATTTGTTCATTTATATAATTTTAAAGTATATATGCACTTTGCCAAAAATAACTTTCTGTTGCTAAATTATTATGAGTTATATAATTTACACCTGCAAATCCATGCAGGGTAACATAAATTTATAACATTAATTATACGTATTTACCTTTTGTCACTAAATTAATTTCTGTAACCCCCGACGTACACCTCCTAAATTTGCTTTGATAAATAAATGTATAGACAAGATAAAAATGTGTTCATTTAAGGAAAAAGTCACATATATATCAAAAATATCCCATTCAGTAATTGTTTGCCATGTTTTAAAATATTAATGGGGTTTTTTAAGGTTTGTCGCACGATGTCGTTTTCCCGGATTTTTTAACAAAGACATTATTTTCATTTTTAGATAAAGAATAATAACCACCAGGAAAAAATTATATAATTTATGCAAATTGTCACAGTTTCTTTAAATTGCTTTAATTTTTGTTTAGGACAATTAGGCTTATAATATGATGTAATAACCCCAACTACATACAACGTTCAGATTTTGGACATCGATCTAGAAGTTTTATACTGGTCGGAATATTGACGTAGGATTTTAGATGTCGGATAGACGTTTTTTAATGTTCGGATTTACGACGTAATATTTAAGACGTCGGGTGGCCGTTTTTTTTGCTGGTCGGAATTATGACGTCCGTTTTAGAGGTCGGACAGACGTTTTTATTTAGTCGGCGACATCGCTACTTAAATTCAACTAATAATCAACGTTGATTCCACGTCGTGTGCACCACTGGGGATGTCTTCGATGATGGTTATTTCGGGAATGGATTTAGTCATGTCGAATTCATGATCAGGCTGCACCTAATAACGGAATAGAGGGATCTGAAAGAAGCCATTGAAGGTTGACATTAAATATGTATTTTCTTACTTGATTCAATAGTACTGC
Source organism: Argopecten irradians (assembly GCF_041381155.1). Lineage (NCBI taxonomy): Eukaryota > Metazoa > Mollusca > Bivalvia > Pectinida > Pectinidae > Argopecten > Argopecten irradians. The sequence goes on from NC_091146.1 coordinate 26,423,820, forward strand.
ACGATAATGAGGGATGAATGGCCGAGGTATTAACATAGCTCAGAATGTGAACCAAAAGTACCATCCCATGTCCTTCAGGTATAACACTCATGTCAAGTCGGAGTAATTCACTATGAAACACATGCAACAATAATACCCAACGTCTACCGTAAAGTGGTCCTATTCTGTGCATTATCCGATTTCTGAAATATATAAGACATTGCGGTAGCAAACAATTAAAACAAAGTTTCAGAGATTCTGTGACCTGAAAAAAACGCTTACAGGAATTATGATCCATTCGTGGAGGTGCGCGGTCGATTGGTATTTTAGGCCTATTAAACTCACATATATATTATTTCCCTACACTTACAGATACAACATTCGCAGGCATAAGACACGTTTATCTTTCACCATGTAATAAACTCGTTTCCATTTTCAAACCATTTTAGAATACATTTCTATAATTAATAGTATATATTTTATTAATTTTATATTCTATATAGAGACTATTTAATAAACGAGGCAAACTCACTTATTGAACTGTATGCATACCTCGTAAGGTGTATACATTTCATTCCAGATTTTAACAAAAATATAAACAATGGAGATTTTAAACTGGTTTTTTGCTGGGCCATACCTAGGTCCAGAATGCATTTTGGCCGATTTGAGTGTGTTATTTGGAGACGAACAGCTTCTAAGGAAAACATGTTTGAACTAAGCGTTGTATCCTTTCTTTCTTAATTGATAATGTATAACTAATACTTAACTTGACATAAAATATAGAATATATGGCAGCATAACTATCCTTAATCAATACAAACAAACAAACAGCGTCTAAAATTGATCAACAGAGCTATTTCGTATCAGATGAAAGTTGATATACTCTAGTTAATTACAAGAAGGCAGTTATACACGTGGTCATAGAATGAAGAATGATTTGTCAGCGATATTTTTGATAACTGCAACCTCCACCACGATATAAGCAGTGCAAAACTGGTACATTAACACCTACTTCCGTCCAGATAACATTGATGTCACTCAAGCGGATGATATACCCCTCCCCACGCTCTCATGTGAACAAGTCTTATAATTGTTTTTGTGGATCTTCTCTAATAGATATATAAACTATTTACATATATATTTTACAGTTTGTACTGACATAGACTCAATAACCATGCTTTCTAGTATTATCATTATCAGTATATATTGATAGCACGACACGTACCGCGATTCTATTGTTACGGGAATAGCCGATGGCGTAGCAACATGTGGTCATGACCCCACTTGTGGTGGGAACATATGAATGAGTCGACTCCAATCAGCTGTTCAATCTCATTCGTTGACGATGACGGGAGAGAAAAAAAATATGAGTATTTTAATAAAAAATATGCAACTGCCGCGAGAATAAATTATATACATTTGCGTGAAAAACTGTAAATATAAGGAAGAGATTTTTATTTTGTTGAAGTTATGAGGGTATAATGATAATGGAGCCCGTGTAAATTTTATGTAACCCAGCTTCGCCGGGGTTACATAACTTACACGTGCTTCATTATCATTATACTCTCATAACCTCAAAAAATAAAAACCTATCCTGAAAGATTGCTCCACCGCCGACAGAGCATAAATGATATTAATTATTTGAACAATAATTGGTGTATTATCGTGTATATATATATGTCTAATTAACACAAAAAATGATATAAAAATTATTCATCTTGCCTTTGGTGCATGCGCAATTAGTACTTCATTCCATATTAGGGTTTAGTGCCACGGAATTTTTCCGGGATGCAATTATTTATTTTTCATATTTTTAACTTGAAGTTAAATTAGATGCTTAAACTTCTCAATGGTGATAATGGTGTAAAATAAGTAAATTTTGTAACTGAGAAGAAAAATACTAAATCGTCTTCTCCTAATTTTGATTGTGAAAAAACACCATTTGTCGGCGGTGGAGCATCTTTAATTATTACATACATATTGAAAGACATAACTAAGAGTAAATAAGAGAAGGGTGATAAACCATCTTGATAACTCGTACAATGAGTTATCGTTGATCGTTTCATTGGAACAGTATCATAAAAACGAAATAATTTAACTACTTTAAGGTATATAATATCGATTTGTCAACGAAACAAACTGAACTATAGATGCCCATCCCTGGTGTCCGATGATAAAGCTTGATCTCGATATCAATATAAAAATGAAGGACAAATGATGTCAATCGATTTAAATCCGAAACGGCAATATATAAAAACTGAAGGGTTTCTAAAACGTTATATGTAATTATTGTAATCGTTCCCTTCTATTTTACGGGTTCGATTAAAATACGTATTGGTCTAGAGTATAATTTGTGCATACAATCGTGGTACATTTGTATAATTCTAATTGGTAAGATAAAAATCCCTGTGTAAACAACCTTTACACCATTCGTCTTTAAAATTGGATTGTTCTTACTTGTAGCATCCATGTCATTTCAAAAGTTTTCAATATCGTCAAACCATTGTTTTAAACCTATATAAGTCGATATGACTTATAGGTGTAAGTTTCTACTAGCCCTAGTGCAACATTCTTTATGTTTAACATCTAATGCATTCTACGATGTGCTCCAATTAAGATCACATAATTATGATCTTGTAACAGGAATTCGATTTACTAACTTTTGATTACCAGTCTTTGTTCATGGATCGAGTACATGGACCCGAGAGTGGTTTGAAAAGGTACAGCCATGCCGCATTCCGAGATCAGACATTTCTATGGTTTTCAAGTTGATCCATTCAGTGTACTATGGTTATTAAATAGGATGACAGAATATTCATGTTTGGGTGCCATAGAGTTAAATTATTGTGAGAAAATGATACAAATATTTACCGCGTTTGAATATATCACAGTGATCTCTTACAATCAATACTTCTGATTAGTAAAACTTGCATTGCTAACGTAACGAAATCCATAATTTTAATAATTTGATAAAGTATACTTTTGTCCGCGCTACCATATCAGGTTCCGGGCTAATAGATAGCATTATAACGATGACGTTTTTCCAAAAATGCTAAAACAATTATTTGCTTTTATACTACATTGTAAATCAGCCTTTCTGATAGGCATATTTTTTTCTTCATACTACTATGAAGAAAACAAATCCAAGGATGGCAAACCCGATGTTTTGATGACGTCATTGCTTATTAATTTGAAAAACTTATAATTCATGGGAAAATAATCAAACCGTATGTTTAAAGTTATTCTTTTTTTATCAAGTAGTCTGGACAATTAAGTACAAGCATTGGTGTTACTATAATTTAAACTTCATGATGGTATAAACTAAATTTTGTTTAAAAACTTTTGTGAGAATCCATCACGTAGACTTTTTCTTTCAAATCCCGATAAAGTTGAAAAATAGTTACACCAATGCTTACAAATATATGGTCTTGGTAATATAAATAGCTCATATGTCATATGATATGGTAAGACATGTATATTTATGAAAAATTGTTACGATTTTTACTGATCATACAATGATATATGTTTATAATAAAGTTAGCGAAATAAGATAAAAAAAACCTAAATCAATTAATGACAATAACATACAATTAAGCCATAAAACATTGTTATAATTTCAGGCCATGTATGACGCAATATGTTCTGGAAACGTAGATATCGTTAAGGTGATGCTGGAGCACGGAGCAAATCCAAATTGGGTAAGGTTTATTTTTAACGTGTGTATTTTATTCCCAAACAGTTACTTCAGGTTGGGTGACAATGTTTATGTATCTATAAATCGATGACTTGTAACACGTGTATACATATGACCACGCATTATTAATACATACTGGAGCTAACAGTGTACGGGCTGTCATTGAAATGAGTATGCAGCACTATTATTATTCATTATCATATTATAGTGTATTTTTGCTGTCTAGTTATTTGTTTGATGCAGATGACAGTGTACACACCGTATAGGATGGATATCTAACAAATGACAAATTCAATGGTTATTTGACACATATCTTGTACAGTACATGTACATGTACATGTACAAATTAAATGTACAGTAACTTCTGGGTCCCGAGTCCATGATTAAAATTATTAGAAAACCTGCACCCTGTTATATATTCTATATAATTTAAGTTTCAAATGTTTTGGAACATACAGTGAAATAGGTTTAGTGCTACACCGGCAGTTGACTCCATTTTTAGTTTTTACTTGCACATGCGCAACTAACAATTCCCAATCAAAACGAAAAGAAGTACATACCGGTTGACAGAAACGCAAACGCAACGCACAACGGGCGCTCAGGCGGGGGGGGGGGGGGTGCGCGGTCGATTGGTATTTTAGGCCTATTAAAACCACATATATATTATTTCCTTACACTTCAAGATACAACATTCACAGGCATTATACACGTTTATGTTATATCACGTAATGAACTCGTTTCTATTTTCAACCATTTTAGAATGCATTGCTTTAATTACAGTATATATTTATTAATTTTATAATCTAGATAGAGACCATTTGATACATTAGGAAAACTCGCTTATTTAATTGTATGCATAACTGGTAAGGTGCATACATTTCATTCCACATTTTAACAAAATATAAACAATTCAGATTTTAACTGATTTGTTGATATGCCATGCCTTGGTCCATAATGCATTTTGGTCGACTTGAGTGTGTATTTTGGAGACGAACACCTTCTAAGGAAACATATTTGAACTAAGCGTTGTATCCTTTCTTTCTTATATGATGTATAACTAATACAGTACTTCACATGAATTACAGACCATCTCATATATATCAACAGTTTAGCTTTTACTTATCTTACCAGAGTGGAAATACGGAGAAAAACTTTAATTCATCTTGGATTTTAAATAATGGCTTGTCTTGTTTTGGATTTATCAAAGACAACTACAAAAATATGGATACTCTCCACTTTTGTATTGCATGAAGTGTTGTTTTGCTTAAAGGGTTATGCTTTGCCAATTAGATGAAATTTTGACACAAGATGTAGGTCCCGCCCCAAAAGTTGGAGGCCATCTTGAAATTCTAAATCGCGGTCCCTTCTCCATGAATGTTAAAGCGCTACTATTTTTGTTTTGTTTGAGTTTTACGGACCATCGATAAGCTAAGGTCATTAGGGCCGCATAACGCTTCTAAGAAAGTTTTTTTTCCTAAGCATCAATAATATGAGAAAAACAACACGTTTAAAATTTGGGTCTAGCTGATATAAAAAGTAAGACTTATGGGTCGCAGAGGGTGGTTTTTGGCGGCCATTTTTTTCAAAATCAATATGGCGGCCGCCAGAGACCGTGAATTTTTGGGGTCCATTTTTTTCCTGAAACCTTATGTCCTAAAGAGGTAATACGCAAAGTTTCATGCTTTCTTCAAAATTTGAACGATTTTCATGCTTAGCCGCTCCGCTATAGTGCCTGAATCATCTTTATATAGCTGTGTATAGAATGTTTACCAACCCTCTTTTAGAATATATCTTTGGTTCTGTGATAATTGCCCCATGTTCCTTTTCTATTTTACAAATTGTTTTTTTATGAAGTTTTGTGATTCTGATTTGCAAAATTAGGCTTGATGGTTTTTCTCCCTCTTCTAACAATTGTGCCTTTGATCTAATCATTTCCCCTTGCATTTTTACTTTTCTTAAGTCTTGCATTTCGTTTTTTTTTTTTTTGTTTTCAAATTCTTGAGTATTTAATTTCCAAGTGTCAGTTTTCTCTCTTAAGCGTCTATTTCTGATAAAATCTGTTTTTTTCTTTGGTGTCTTTTTCTTTTTTCAGGTAAGACGAATATGTTATCGTTATTCCTCTTATTTCCATCAAAAGTGTGTCAAGGAATAATTGATCATTACTTACTAGCAATAGATCTTCAATTGAAATATTGTTAATGTTGTTGCTATATGTTAGAGATGCATATTGTTGTTAAACTCTAGTGATTGTATCTTTAATTTTCTTAACATATCTTTATCATAAAGTAAAACTATTGTTAATTTTCCACAGACCTTTTCCTTTGTTTAAAAATTTTTTGTTTTTATTTCTAAAAGATATAATTGAATGATCACTTTTGTATCCTGTGTGTTTATCTGCTCTCTCTGTTTGATTTAGTAAGTTTTCTGAGATGAGGAAAAAAAATCCAGTCTAGCTTGTGGTTATAGGGTTTTTCCTCCTCCATGTGTATCTTCTATGTGTAGGGTGGGAAAGAACGGAAAACATCGTGCAAATTATTGTCTTCTATTAGTTTAAGGAGTGTGTTACGTGATTATTGAATTTGAGTTAAGAATTTTTTTGTAAGGAGTTATAAAAACAGTAGGGTCATCATTATTTGAACCAAATATATTTTTAAGATGTATATCTATTTTTTTTCAATAGTTAGATCAACTGTTATCAAGTTACCCTGATTATCTTTTTGTGATTCATGTATTTTGAATGAAAAGTTATTTTCGAAATTTGTATACATACACCCCTGGCATTTGAACGGTAGGAACTAAAAAATGCACTGGAACCCATATTTCTCTGTGATTAACATTTTTTCTCTCTTGTTCTACAGATAAGTGAGTGTCTTGTAAACACAAAATATTTAATTACTATTATTTTGATTTTAATGGAAATTAATTGAGCATATCATTACTAGCGTTTTTTTTGTTACACACCTAAAACCTGGCAGTTCGCAGATACTATGTGAATTCTTTCTGACATAATGATAAAAATACATTTTTATACAAAAAGTACTGAATTCTTACTTTAAAATAATGTTTGATATTGGAACAAAAAATTTTCAAACTTTGGCACTGGCTCCTATATACTTCTTACATATAGAAACATACAACATTGACAAGTAAAAAACATATAATAGTAATCAATCAAACATACATGAAGAGAAAAAATCAATATCAATAATTACCACTGATCAGAGTTTTTTTCCACTTGACCAATCAAAAATATTTCGATCTTTTATGACACGAGTTATAAAGAATACCTTAGGAAATAAAAGACTGCTAGAGAATAATTTATCATTTACAGTATTGTGGTTAAATATAACTTTAAAATCTTCATCTTAAATGCAGTCTCAATTGTTCACTACTGTATCATATCCGTCTCAGTCAATTAGATTGCAATATGTATGTATATTGAATATTTAAAAACACTATATTATGGTTAAATCTTTCTAAAACAGGCAGTAAACTTAGGACTAATGCATTAACAATAGCGCTGTTTACAAAAGTACTACACACGAAATATTTACGAAATTAAAACATTTATTGCAAGTTAATATTGAAAAAAAAAAAAACTTATGTACACTGCAATGCAAGATAATTAACTTACATTTTAATATAATAATAATAATAAAAATACTGTAAGCAGAGATATCTTCATAATTCCAATTGTTCTGAAATCAGAACGATTTTTTTAAGTGTTCCCAGCAATTTTAATGTAGTGTTACTTACTTACTTTTGGAGAAAAAAAATTCGTTTTTTTTTTTACTGTGTCCCAATTTCCATGATGCAAATATTTTCATCTTGGAAGG